>NW_018165792.1:125623-141419 GCF_001263595.1 Phalaenopsis equestris | reverse complement strand
TTAGTAATGGAAATATAAGTAACTTTGTTAGATTGCTTTGGTCATCGAAAACCGAAGCTTTTGTAATGAATTTTTGACATTGGCCCATGCTCTTCATTAGCGCAGTTTTCTCTGATTGCTTGGAATGAGAGATTTAGATTCAAAGGGGCTAAGAAACATTTTCAATGGGATTTTAACATTTTGATAATCTTATGAAGGTCTATTAAGTCTAATAGCAGCATTACTATTTCTACGGGCTCAATAGTCAATAAGAAGTGTTTGAGAATGATTAGTTTTCATGTATAAAGTTACCAGCTGTTACATTGTAGATTGCAGGTTAGTAGTAACATGCTAAATGGTTTGTGATTACTCACAAGCTTTGTTGATCTTGCAAACAATTTAGCCTCTATTTGTAAATGGCTGGAGAGTGATATTTGTGGATGGTTATCCAATTCATACATAAGAAGGTTTGTGGTGACTCATTGCTTAGAAACAACCCATTAACTTTTTTACGATGATCTCTTTATTCAATGCTGTAATTTTTGTTTGTATAATTATATCTTCTACTTGATTCATTGCTTACATGACAGGTGGATTCGAAGTAAATTGATTGCTGAATTGGTGACAATATTTAAATAATTATAGTAAAAAATCTTTGATTTTATTTCAGCAAGCTTAATTGAAGGGTCATGGTACTAGATGGATATGAATTTACACGCTCAAAATAAAATACAAGATTCAATATGCTATGTGTTTCATTTGTGCTTAAGCTTAAGTTAATCCTCTATGACTTCATGTTTCATGGTCATTGGATTCTATCCCTTGTTTAATTAACCATACATCATAATCTTTGCATCCTATATGTGGATATTACTTCATTTTGGGCTTTCTGCTTTACACTTTTTACATTGAAGCAAAAAGGACCCTTTGCACATTATGTGAATTTTTGAATAACTTTCTTCTCTATGAATACATAGATAATTCACCTATAAATAGGCGTTTACACGAGATAAAACAAGGAAAGAAATCTTCCTACAATTAAGTAATTCCTATAATTATAGAATAAACATAAATACCTATAATTAAGAATTACTATTTTTTATACTATGACTAAATATAGCAAGTACTAAATAACATTAAAGTAAATAATAATAATAATAATAATGAGCGTAATTCCACACCTCGGAATAGAGAAACAATAAGAGCACCACTCAACCCATGGAGGAGAATCACCACATCGAAACGAGATACAACCGAGGAACCACTCTAGACGGAAAAATAGGCCCTTAGGTATAACCCTAGACGGAAAAATAGGAAATTTCAGTAGTTATCCTGATAGAAAGAAAAAAACTAACTCTAGACTCCAACGAAATTGAATTTATAATAATAAGATAACTAAGGGTGGGCCGAGGAACTGATTGACACTCCCAATACAGAAGAATGCCTAGACCGGTTTGGTTTAGGCGAGCAGATAGGATTCTGCCGGTTACGGAAAATCCTTTATGTAAGAAAAGCCAATATCAATCCATGAATTGTGAAAAATGCCGTGTGCGAAAGACGCCGTTGTCACCACCTACTTCCTCAACTCATTTCTTTATTTTTCCATGAAGATTTAGTACAACTATACAAACTAAACATAAGCTACCCTCCATCACAATAAAGTTGCTTCTACCTTTTTAATATAAGAAAATCTCTGAGTTGGCATCTCTTTTTTCTCTGTATCATCATTACCAAGTTTTCTTAGAGTCTTTCTATTCTTGAGATCATTCATTGATCCAGTTTGTCGTTTTATTGCAGGATTTTCATTGGGATACTTAAATTTTATTATGATCATGCTAAACTATCCCTAAAGCAAATTATTCATGAATATTCAATTGGAGATCACATAATGTGGATTGGGCTTCCATGTAGATGCTTAAGTGCTCTCTACATTCTGATTGTTCCAAGGAACCACTTATAACTCCAATTTGATTATTCTTTCGATAGATTCATCACTTATATCAATCCACTCTAGATTCTTTTGAATTTACCTTTGGAAAACATTTCCAAGTACTATAGATTCTGAAGGCCGCTAGAAGCCACAATTATAGTTAGGCATATACATTGTTTGGATAAATCCAAAGAAATAATATGATCTTATTTAATTGATTTGATTTTATTATTGAAATATTGACTTGCATATTGGTTAGATTTGACTTTCTTTGACTTTTGGTTATGGATCCAATTTTTATTTCTGTAAAACCAATCTAACCAAAAAACAAATTATAACATTCTTTTTTCAAATATAAATAAACAAAACTTTATTCAACAAGACAAAATCATAAACTTCAGAAAAAAGTACTTTAACATTTTTCTTAATATGTGCTATTTAGCTAAATTTAGTTTCATAAGAGAACTAATTACATTTCAGTTCATCCAAAATTAAAACAGACTAATCCAACTAAAGTTTGATTAATTTAAATTGTTTTGAATAATAGTTAGGTTTGTTCGATTATTCATAATTCACAACTGAAACAAATTGATTTAGCTAGTTCATAAAACAACCAACCAAATGTATACCCTCAATCAAAGTTGAAATTAATGATCTTATTACTTTGTAGAAAGATATTGCATAGATTCCACCAAATGATTTTTGGCAGATAATAAATATAAAGGCATGCTTTGCTATTTTATTCTTTTAAATATATCATCACAATATTATAAGTTATTACGAGGTTCCCAGAACAGAGAAAATTATCTTTTTGGTTTTGCAATCAATGATACTGAAGGAATTAGAATTGGAAATAAATAGAAAAAAGAAAGGGGACAGAAAAAGCAAACAATAGAAAAGGAATGAATTGAATTAGATACAAATAGGAAAAGTGATGGAATAGGAAAAGAGGGCGGAGGGGGGTGTGGGGCGGAGGTGTTGTGTGGGTCGCAGATTGGGGAACAGCCGTGGTATGCTCCTGTGTCATTCAAAATATGGAGAAACATAGAAATGACTAAAGCCTACCTTCAAACATCATGGTCACCGCTCCCACTACTTATGATATGATTTGAACGCAAAACATAGTCAATCTTAATTTTTGTCATGGAATCAAAGACATCCTTTATTATCCTATACATAAGGATAGGAGTTAGCACCTCATGTGCAAGTATGATCACGGATCCAAATCCACTAATGTATTATCACCTTATGATCATCTTGCTGTTGAGAATGTTGGATACTCGAATTTGCAATCTTATGCCTTTGAATATTGTACTCCTAGTATAAAAACTTATAAATAGTCTCAAATCCCATCTTCCACGAGGGGTAAATATGACAATGTCCAAGGTTTACCAAGCTTCCAAGCAAGAGGCTATAAATGAGGACCGTTAGCATTCTCCTCTTCCATCAAAAAGACTCTTTTTTTTATTATCAAGTTAATTTTGATGGTGTATTTTGGTTCCTGCTTTTCCACAAGAATTCTTTGTAATTTCTTCATGTTGTACACATTTTGCTACTGATTATAAGAAAGTTGCCTAATAAGAGTAGATGGGCTGAAATTCAAATTAAAGCATGATTGTAAGCTATGTCGAAAATGACGAGACAGAACTTCTAGTTTTCCAGTTTAAATCAAGAAATTATCTAAACCTATACATGATTTATATAGAAAATGAAAGAAGATTACCAAGTTAAATTGACTCTTCTATCTGATAATTTATCTTTCATTCATTGCAAGAGTAGTGTTTTCAAAATCTAACCATAATGTGATGTGCAAGGAATCTTTTTTTTTTTTGCTTTAATCCTCGCTTTAATCCTCAAATTACAAAGTTACAAAGCCAAATAGTGCTTTTACTAACTAGCCTTCATAGGATATGCATCATACATACATGTATTATGTGCGTATAATAATTATTTAATTAACCAAACTTATGCAACATAAAAGCATAAATTTGGAGGAAATATAATGGTGTTTTTATAGACTTGAAATAAAGAAAGAATCAAATATTTAGATAAAATAAATATTGAAGTGAGCTAAAAATATTTAAATCAAGAATACACCCGTAAGATTAATGCTAGTTAAAGTCCAAGAGAAGGAAAAAGATGAAGTGAGAGTTAGCATGATTATGAGGCACTAAAAGTGTTTTTTAAGAAGAAACATTTAAGCGAGAAGTTACTAGAACCAAAAATAATAACTAGAGAATAGCATAAGAACTAACAGGGGAGTGAGCAAAAAGAGAAGAACCGCCACAAAAAGAATAACACAAGTAGAATAGAATGGAGAGCAATAACTTAAAAACCACAAGAAATAATGAATATAAAAGTAAACAGTCGTCCCTAATTATTAATACAGATGTTGAATCAAATGAAATTTAAAGCATAAAGAAAACCATTCAAGGAATGAGAAAGTAGAAGAAGCAATGTAATTAGAAAGGTCAATGGTGAAAAATCAAATAAAAGAGATCAGAGAACTTCAATAGTCAAGAGGACTACAAGTGATTTCATGAGGATCTAATTATCCTAAATATTTTTTTTTTTCATTTTCAGTTCCTTAATCCATCATCTCCCCATCTTGCTTTGTTTTATACCATAACCACACCTCAAACCCATTTAGTCAATTATTGCATAAAAATGATAACCTAACTTGAAAGTTTCCCATCCTATATGGCCCACTAGCATAATCCCTCTAAGAATAATAATTTTTTGTGTATTTGCACCTCATCAAAAAACCAAGGCTAAACTATAGCCTTGATTACTACATATTGGTGTTTCAAAGATCAGCCTACACATAATTTTGACCCCTCTTTACATCCAAGGCTGAAGAGAAAAGGCTATTATATATTGTGTGCAAGCAGGGGAGAGTCTAAGGGCATGTATGAGGGCGGGTGATCAATCTGCATAAAGGTCAAGCTGGTGACATTGACCATCAGTGGCAACTATGGGCTTCAACAACACTTAAAGGGCTTGAAATCAAGAGGAGGCAGTAGCAACTTAGCAATTCGCAAGTGATAGATCAATTAGGACTTCTCTTCTTCCTTAAAATATCAAGGAAAGAATCCCTCACCCAACATTTTATTGATTTACTATAAATTACAATTAGTAAAATAATTTTAGGCAAAGATGGAAGTTTAAATTTTGTAAATATCAGCTTGAAATGAATTAGTAGAGAATCTATAGAGTTGTTTAATAATTATTTCGTGCTGCATGCAACACAAATTATGCTAACTTCGTTGTGGATTTTATGAATGCATATAATTTCTTAAGATTTTTAATAAAGAATGTTGAGCAGTTAACTGGGAAAAATTGTTAAATGTGGCATTTACATACATACCACACCATTCTTATGTATTTACATAACTAATACCTAAACTTCTATATTCACATAGCTAGCTTGCAAATCTCTAACATCACATAAGAATACCAATATTTGATTCGGAAAAAGTAATGAGAACTTAACTAAAGGAATTTGATTGGGCGCGACATTTAAAAATGAGCAAGTGAAACTAGCAATTCATACGTGTTATAGAGACGGGTGAGGGTCTGAGAGAGAATGCCAAAAAAAGAGGAGTGTAGTAGAAGTCACATTATGCTAGAAAGTAATTATTATAATAGAACTATATGGATCAGGAGGTTTGGGGGACATGAAAGAATAACAGGGTGTTGGTGCTGAATGCAAGAAAGGATGACATATCCATGCGAGTGAAGATTGCGCAAGAAAATGATATTTCAATTTGTCAAATTTAGTTAGAAAAGGGACATGTTGACCTGAACATTAGATTTTAAATCCAAATCAATGGAATGTGATGATAATGGTAGGCAAAAGATACATTATTTCGTATGGCTCAAAATGATTTGGTAGCAGTCAAAGTTACATAATAATGGCTTAGCTCCTTAAGTTGTGAATCATAGAGTACATTTTATAGGGCACAAAGCCCTCCATTAGCTAAACGTTAATTTAAAATTATCACTCTTGGACAAACATCCAACTTATGTCTACAAAGTCTCCAAGAACAATAGCCCAAAACGACAAAACTTTGAGATGTTGATCATATCCATCATCAATTCCCTAACCATTTGATACAACTTGCCAGTGACAAATCTCTTCAATTTAAGGTAATTAATCGTAAGTGCTTGGGCCTATGGAAAACCTAAAACAAATCAACAAATGAAAATGAAATCTTTGACTATTACATATCTAAAAAATTTAACCTAACTTCTAAAAATTTGACACGGAACAACACAAAACTCTCTTGAAAAGTCGGGGCTCGAATTTCCGAAACCCAAACTGTAGATGTGTTGAGTGTTGATGATGCAAATTGTGACACAATTTAGAAAGTTAGAGCGATTCATGAATGCATCTTGGATCTAGAAAGAGAACTTAATTGCTCATAAATAATTTACATTCATCCAATCATCAATAGTAAAGCATTATGAATCGAAAGCCATAATTATCTATCTATAGAAATGGTTTAAAAATAAGATCAAATTTAATCTTACCTAAAAATAAATTCATACCAAATATCATTCAAAAAAATGATACCAAATAAATTTAAAAAACAAAAGGAAAATTTCAGCCAAAGACATGTGTTTTCCAAATGACCAGAAAATAGTCCAATGCAACTTGTTTGCAACGTAATTTGACTTCCTTGGCTGGTATATAAGAATTTGATCATTTTTGGGCTAATTTAACTGCATGCACTGTTTCATTTCCACAGAATAACATGTTTTTAATCACATTAATCTCAAACAAATACTGACAAATATACAGTATCAACTGCAGAACATCAGGGTTCATCTATCTATAAAACATGCCTGAAACTCTTTATTTAATTCGTCAATGTTGTCCTTGCAACATAAAGAAACATAATGTAGGAATCCAGACCAACTATTTTAATAAACAATGAGATACCTACTCGTTTAAATTTCATGAAATTCCTCATCAAAATCTATCATATCCAATTGCAATATCATGATGAGGTAAAAAACAAGCAGTATTTAGAAATACTACAATACTACATAGATATTCCAGCACATTGTGCTCCACTCACCTTTTCACAGATTAGTGAACTAACAATCACATTCAAGTCTTCAGGTTCCGCCGTCGAGGATATATTTTTTCCAGTTGTGGTGACATAAGCTCTCCATTTTGCTAGCCATGAGGAAGGGAGTAAGAAGTATCTGCACCCCGTATGAAGTGCTATACTCTTCCCTACGAGCAACTTTTCATGATTCTGCCTTTTTCTGTTCTTTTCAGCTCTAAAAATTATAATATAAAAAGTATGAATAAAGCATATAAATTCTAGTAGAAAAAAGTGTTAAAATGGTTCCCTCGTTTTTTTTTTCCGGGGGTCATTTTAGTAACGGAGTATAAAAGTGCCAATTAGTCACAAACTATTTTAATAGGGGCCAAAATATTCCTCCTTGGGACTATTTCAGCCTATATTAAGAGTCTGAAGACTAATTTGACACTTATAGAATGGCCTCATGTAAATAGTCGGAAAACTGTTTTGATATTTTACTCGATTCTAGTACATCTTAAATATTGAAGTACAACTAAGGCCATACCTTAAACAATCTTCTAAGTTTGCAACTTCTGTCATCTCCCTGTTACAAATCTCACAGGGTTCGCTATCAGAGGGAAATGCCAAAGAACTCAATTTATCCTCAGGCTTCACTTTACTTGCACTCTCATAAAAGAAGTTCCAAAGAGCATCAGGAACCAGTATGCGCTTTGCCCCAGGAGCATGCTCTGGCAGAAGATTACCATGAGTGCATGCAAGAGCTGCCGTTGGTCCAGCATCAAACTCACAAGGAGAATCAACATTCTTTCTACGCAACCACTGCAACAGCCTGAGACAAAAAAAAAAATATACTGCAATAAATACACGAATCTTCACAAAACAAAAAATTTTTGGGGCATTTACATACATACCAACCAAGTCCTATGTATTTACATATCTAACACCTAAAGTTTACTTTTTAAAATTTAGACCACTCAAATCTTTCATATAACATAAAAACACCGCTATACTAACTTTAATAGTGAAATACACATTTTCAAGCATAAGTAAGGTGGCATATATGTAAACATTGAAGTTTAGGTGTCAGATATGTAAATAATTAGGAATTAAATAGTATGTATGTATGGATAAAACAATCATAATGACCATGAAAATCCTAGAGAAAACAGAAAATGAAATAAAACAGTGACCCTCCATTAGTTATTCCTGCTGTTAATTTTGGAAACAATTTGGGAATTAATGCTCATTCAAACACTTGAGGAGAAGTGAAAGTGGATGGTTGTAACCAGCAGGGGTACATGCAGCAGTAGTGAAACTGTCCGTTAAAACCTCAGGGAACATACCAATTAATCAAAATTTAACATAGACCAAATGATTCTATCTTTCGCCATCTAAAGAGGCACTTTATTTTCATATTTTAATATTCTGCCGCAGCAATGTTGTATTAAGCAAAATGAAATAACTGCCGCAGCAATGTTGTATTGAGCAAAATGAAATAATAAAGTATTTGGTTTATAGACAAATATGCATAATCTGGTTAGTAAATGTCTTATTCAGAAGCTTGATTTATGGGAGTTCTTTGTTACAGGAAATGTTCTATTTTTAGCATCGTTATTTCATTTTTAGAGTAAATGAATTCAATCTGTTTATTGCACATGTCAGTGATAAATATTGGGGTCGATATATAGCATATAGGAATAAAAAAAAAGGAAGAAAATAAAGAGAATAACCTCAACTAAGGGGGCATAAAATAGCTGTAAAAAATATACATTCCTAGTACTTTCCAATTATAATCTTAACAATCTAGTATTTTTCAATAAGTTTCAATTTACTACAAATATGGAAATAACAAGAAGGGCACACAGCTATAGTGAAGAAATCAATTGATCTTCAATCGAAATTAAAGTAGTGGTGATCTTTATTGACAAGATTGCATCTCTGATAAATTTAGCAACCAACTTCGATGCATGATTTTTCCGGAAAGATGGGATTACTTCATTTTTTAATAGTTGATAGATAATCACATTAAAAGATCATAGTCTATGAGATAAGTAAACCAAATTCTTGTAGCAAAGTTTTATATAAATTATTTCGAAAGTTGAATTAACTGTAGGCATGTATTCAATTTCAAAACTGATATTATCACAACGGTGTGCTTATTTGTCTTTTTGATATTGATGCCTGAAACTCTACAAAGCAATCGGTAATCATGCATTTATACACTCAAGCAATATGCATAATTAAAACCCATGTGTCGATCCCAAGAGGAAACTAGTAATTTTTCCTAATTGGTGAAGTTCTATTTTACTAAACTTTATGTCTAGTTTGAAGTATTTCAGGGTTAAAAATTTCTTAAAAATCCTAAAAAGGCAGAAAATAAAAATAGGTTTTGGTCTTTTTAGATGTGATAAAAATCATACTCCTGTGACTCAGGATTATGTGAATCCTCACAATTTTCTATGAGATCCTGACATTGTTGTTGACAGCCAGGAAAAAATTCTCCTTAGCCTATGTCTAGGCCACAAGCATTGAAAACTCGTATTACATTTAAGGGAGCTTAACCATACAAGGTATTCCAAGAATCCTCTAGTCCCCCATCTAGGTTGCAATCTTACTGACAATATATTCATTCCACTAAGTGAATATATGTTAAATTATTTGTTCTTCTAGCTAACGGTTAAAAGTCCTATATCACAAATGGTTTTAACATTCCAATTGATCAAATTAGAAGTTAATTAAGATAAAAAAAACACACATCAACATGAATCAAATAGAGCACACAAAAATGTCTATGAGAAACTCATGGAGAGAACATCGATCCAATTGCATGTCGTAATCAGAGCATGAAAACAACTTAGATACTATGCATGATAGAAGAAAACACAAAAATTTTCATTGAAATCAAGAAAGCAAACAATGCAAATAGGTACAAAAACTTGAACCAAAGTTGATCCTTCTCGAAGTACGCCGCCATGCTCGCCTTACAATGAATGCTCACCAGCAATCTCCCGAGTAAAAGCAATCAAGTCTCTTCCTCTCCAAACTCATGCAGAAAAATCCTATAAATTTTTTCTCAAAAATACGTAAGGAGAAAAACCTAAGACACACAAAAGAGAAGCCTTTCCTAAGCTAAAGAAGAGTCCTCGTAGCTAAAAATGATCCTAGGCTTCATTAAAAGTTCTAATATAGTTAGGTAACTAAATCCTACAAGAAATCCTTCCAAATTCATCAAACCTCAAGTCAGGGCGTGTAACGCTCAGCTCCAACAGTTCATAAGATGGAACAAATCGCTTTATATGCTAGAATCGAAATAGAAGCAAAATAGTCAGCACACAATTTAAAAAGATACCAAAGAAATAAGCATAGGAGAAAATTTGAGAGAGTGAACAGAGAGGAAAGAAGAACCAGAAGGAACTCACACGTGTTTAGGGTAAGAAGACAACGTTTCCTACTTGAAGGATTAGAAGCCATGACGTGAAGCATCAACTTCACCTTTGAGCATTATGTGTGTCCTATGTGAAGAAGAAGATTTGAATTGAACGAATTCAAGTGGAAGAGGGTAGCCCGCATCCTAGCTGAAAGAAAAGCAGAAGAGAAAGGAGGAGGCGAGTAAGAAATTTACTACACTTGGGAAGCCACAATCGAATGAAGGAGGAGTTTAGCGTGCAGAGACGCTCAATCCAGAGCGATTAAGCCTAAGGAGAAGGAAAAATATCAGGCAAGAAAGAGAAATTTTGTGCAAATTGAAGCTTGTGAGAGACGTTTGATTTATTAAGGTTTATATGTTAATAAAATAAATTATGTAGTTTGTATATTTGTTATAATAATAATAAATAATATAACAATAATAGTATGAAAAATTTATTTGAAATATGAAAATAAAGTTTATCATTACTTATGTTAAATTGGAGTGCAAATTAATAAAATTTAATATAAATCATGTGTGTTATTAAGTTGTAGTTTCGATGGTCAATTTAAAGTAATATAATTACTTAAAATTAAAGTTTCCAATCAACAATTAAAATAACATAACTACTTAAAAATTAATTAAACATAATTTATGATATATTTAAAATTATATTTTAATAATATTTTAGGTAGTTAACTATTGGAGATAATAATAAAATGTGTTTGAAGATTTAAGGCAAGTCATACAGTTTTGAAGTGAGTACTCATGTTCATATGTTATAGTAATATTTTTTATTCTTTTAGACTGAATGCAATTATTGTTACTGTAACTAGTTATATCAAAATCACTGCAAACATGTGATTTATGATTCTATTGAATTTTTATTTACATTGTTGGAATAATGTATGTACTCGTCATTGTCTAAATTATCATAGATATTAAATGTTATACAAGAATATTGACTGTTATATAAATAAGAATGAAATAATCATTATTAGATAGTGATTTTCATACTATACTCGCATGTGTATTTTTTATTATCATAGAGACCCATTTATGGAATCAGAAGGGAAATGCTAATACACTCAAGTACAAAAATGAAAGAGCATATTGATATTAAAATACCTTAAATGATATTTAAACTGTGCTCCAGCAATAAAAGTACACAAATTAAAAAAATATTGATATGTAAACGATACAAAAAGACAGTGTGTTTAGAATCGCATTGAATGATCATATTATATAGTACAATCGCTTTCATGCTTTTAGATTGATTTACATAAAATTTAATTGTCATGGATATTATCTACTTTATCATTATATTACTATAATTGAACAATATGAATATTCACTGGTTATGGTTAGCTCACTGTTGTCTTAAACTAGTTATTTTGTTTTAATTAATTGATTAAAAAGATGACCAAATAAGAGAAAATAGTTATAAAAAATGCAAACAAACAGAAATGGGAAAATTTTAAGTATATTACTTTAATTCTTTTTATATAGTGGCTCTTTCATTTATTAAAATGTTAGTTATAGAAATTAAATGTAGAATTTAATTTTCATCGTCCAATTGTCTGTACCTGTCTTGATTAATTTCACATCCTGGTGTGCTAAGGGAATGGCTTGGGTGTGCCAACCTCTCGAGTTCGAGGCACGGACACACAACAAAAGAGCACGGATGCGTTGAAGGCTCTGGAAGGAGGCACAATTGTGGTTGTTCCTAGTGCAGGAATGTTGATGCTTCAGTCCACAATGATCTCCACACAGCGAGGGTGGCACAGGTGTGTCGCATCGTGTCGCATCATGTCGCGGGTGTGTTAGCTCTTCTGTTGGGTAGCGCGAGCGTGCTACTTCCTGACGCAAGGGTGTCAGGTTTCTTTTGGGTATTTTGGCTTATATAGCACCTTAAAGCATGCTCAATATCTGTATCACGAAAAACATAATCAAAACATCTTTCATAAGCAAAAAATTATCATAATCATGAAAAAAAACATAAAATTAGCCATGAAAATATCATAAATTTTTCTTTGCAACAATTCTCCAAACTTCATTATTTATTCTCAAATAATCTCATAACTTAACTTAGACTCATGTACATGATTTTGTAGCTTCTTATTAGGGGAGTTCATTTAATTTATAATAAAGGTGTGCAAATAACACATCAAATTTGGATTTTCTTTAATTTCTATTAACTTAGCATTTTTTCAATTCACTTCTTTCTGAGCAAAAATAAATCATAAAACATGTGATCTGACATGACTAAAACATTTTTATTAATCAAGGATATTTTTAAGTCAATTAAATATCAATCAAACAACTCAAAATTCCTTATTTTCTTTCTGGAATATGATATCAAGAATTTCATTAAGTTCTTTAAGTACTATTTATTATGAAAAGAATTAGACACCAATTGTTTATTTTCATACTTAATCTCAAGCTTCTTTCAACAATATTCGATGATTTTATTTTAAACTTAGAGCATTCTAAAAGTTCTTTTTTTCCTTTTTCTTTCTCTTTTCTTTTCCATTCACAATTATTATATCTAGTTAAACACGAATTTTAAGGGTTTTAAATGTTTAACCCCACCTAGCTGATAATTCTTAATCGCTTCTTGATTTAAATTCAAAAATATTATAATTCATTTAGAAATGATTAAGTTCAGGTAGCATGTCTAAGCTAACATTTTAAAGGCTCAAAATTTTATTTGATTTAATTATCTTTTGCAGTCAGTCCTTTTCAAATGTTCATGAACTTTTATACTACACGTAAAAATAATTGACGTGTTAATATATCATGATATTAATTTAAATTCAATACATAGATAAAATTTCACATTGCTTTTGAGGTTATTATTCATATTATCAAATTACAAGGAATCCTATTCATGAGCCACACTACATAGTAGAGTCTAAAGTTTAGGTATGTAAATCAATCCAGTACACATGCCAAACTTACCCTCCCCTCCCCCAACAAAAAGAAAACTTGCTTGACACCTTACATGGGATTAATAGTAGGAGAGGAAAAAAGCAAATACCTGTCGGTCAATTTTTTCGATGGATTTGTTATTTGAAAATATGAATATGAAAATAATTTTTGAAATTTAATTTAATATAATAGATATATAGTTTGGGTTTTGAAAGTAGTATATTTTAATTTTTGAAAAATGAGACCAAATGGATCTCATTCGTCCAATATTTGCATAATCGTGTCTGATACCGCGAATACTACACCCTCCCGAAAGATAAGTGTAGACCTCGGCGATAGACCCAATCCTGCAAACTAAGAGATTTGTGACATCCGTTTGGTCTGCGAACCTTTTAAGTGACTGGAATCACTTGAGAAAACTATCAATAATGATCAGTGGTTCTAGTTTTCAAGAATTCAAATTTAAGATTTTCAAGGTATGACGTGGAAAAACAAGTGAGAATGACTCAAGTAAGAACAATCCTTTCAGGAGTCCAAAAAAAGTAAAAGGTAGGAGATGTCACAGATTCAGAGGGGAATCCTCAGTGACTTCCCAAACTATCATAATGTGTGGCTGTGTTTTAGAGAGGATTTTATTTGAATGTTGAATCCTGTCAATTTTATTATTTCGGACTTACATATGCATAATACTCGATTACGCAAATAGCCCACAGAGATAAGATGGTTTACGTCATGTCACACGACAACCTCGGAACCTAAGGCGGGTTACGACTTACATTGCACAACATGGTTGTACAGGAGCCTAAAAAAGGGGAGTGCGAGGATTTACGTCGCGCTAGGCGAGCTACCTCGAAGTCCTATGAGTTGTTATTATACTAGGAAGGAATAATGCTGAAAAAGATCTTGTTGCTCTCTGAATTCCTCACCGTGCTGCCCACAAAGTTGGCTCCAAGCTCCTATCGTCGCGACGGCTACATAGTTTAAGTGTTTGAGATTGGTGATTTGTGTTTCCCAGTTTTGGTGTCAAAGTTTGGTTTTGTTTTATTTCAATTTTGGTTTTGTGTGCAGAGTAGTTAAATTGCAGGTAAATAAAAGAACTTGAAAGGTAAAATGCAGTAAAGTAAAATGTTGTACATAAACTGTAAAAACGTATATAGGCATCTGCTACTGTTGTGTTATTAATTTTGCGAGCATAGTATGATTTGCAGCAGATTTAAATAAACTTGCAAGAAAATTAAACAAGGCGAGAAAACCCAACGCGAAAGTCAGAAAAATAAGTTATAAAAATCACAAGCAAAAGAAATCTTTAGCCACATATGAAAGATCAGGACTGGGTATAAGACATTAGTAAAAGTGGAAGGCTCAGAGCTGGGATGTATGCTTCCCGATCTTGAACAAGAGTTATCAGCCCGACAATCTACAGAAAGTAGTCCTTAACCTCAATACAAGTGACTAATGACTAACCATGGACTTTTATAACTTTTCATAGAAAAATTATTTGATTTTCATGCGAAAGCTGTTGTTTAAGTCTTTTTTATGCAGAGTTCTTTTTAACATGCAAAAGGGATTTTTATTTTATTTTTGTAAATATTTTGTAAAATCTATTTAAGTCTTTTTTATGCAGAGTTATTTTTATCATGCAAAAGAGATTTTTATTTTTTTTTATTTTTGTAAATATTTTTGTAAAGTCGTGCGGTCCACAGGCTAGTTACTTTAATCGTGCTAGAACTAGTGACAACCTAAGAGTGTCGGGGTAACGATCTCACCAAGAATCGTCGAATAGTATCATGGATCCCTCTCTCTCCCTTATTGAAGATCCTTGAGGTAGGAGATACTATTCTAATAATCCTACTTCGTACCCCTCGTTTAAGCACACATAAGTAATGTCGTCATCGTCCTCGCCACTTAGACCCTAGACTCATCCTAGTCTGATGATCCATATGTAACGTTAAAAAATTTCCCCAATTGCCAGGAGGATTTGAGTGTGTTATCCAAGCTCAAATCCTGACGCACTGGGTTTTATTGTAGGTTAAGTCATTAAGAGAATTTCACTGTTGATTTAATTAAGGAAGCATGGGTCACATCTCGGTGCATCCTGGTGTCTAGTGTCTTGATCAGTTTGTGAATCAGGGTTGAGTGTCTAGTTTGACTGTGCATTCGAGGATTAGGTGAATAGACTCTTACCTAAGGTGCTCCTAAAACCTTAGGAGGTTACATTGCAGAGATTAGGTAGATGGGCTCTCACCTAGAGTGTGGTCCTAAAGTCTAGGAAACCTACACTGAGGATTAGGTGGATGGGTTCTCACCTATGGTGTGCTTCTAAAGTCTAGGAAGACTATGCTGGGATTAGGTGGATGGACCCGTTAGGTGGATGGGTTCTCACCTAGGGTGTACACCTAAAGTCTAAGAGGTCTACACTGAGGACTAGGTGGATGGACACTCACCTAAGGTATGTGCTCCTAAAACTCTAGGAAACCTACTCTTTAACTTATG
>NW_018165792.1:118614-125560 GCF_001263595.1 Phalaenopsis equestris | reverse complement strand
GGTCTAACCCCCTAACAAAAAGAAAAAAAACAAACGAAAAGAGAAGGTTGACCCACTTCCAAAACTAACAAATCAAATGGGGAAATAACAAGTGAATCAACCTAAAAGCGTTAAAAGTCTTTCAATAACTGTAGTTGAATAGACTCTCGAGAAGGGTGCTTAAATCTATTCCAAAACAGTGTTTTGATTGGCTCAAAAGTATCACAGTTCAACATTAAAAGAAATGAGATCCAAAAGCCACAAGAGACTACGAAAAGTGCAGCCCAAAAGTCACAAAATTGAACCAAAAAAATGCAACCCACAAGCCACCAAGCGGACCCAAGAAAGTATAGCAAAACAAGCCCCTTAACAGTCCCCAAAATATCATTTAAAGGCTTCAAAATTAGTGTTTAAGGGCTCCAAGATCAGCCCACAAAAGCACCACAAAATTGTACATAAATTGCCCCAAATCGACCCACAAAAGCACCCCAAAATACACAAAAGCACCCAATCGACCCACAAAAGCACCCGAAAATAGTGCCAAAACGGTGCCCAAGCTGCTCCAAAAAACCAGCCCACAAAACCCCAAAACAGCCCTTAAACCCCCCTCAAAATGGTGCCAAAACCTCTCAAAATCAGCCAACAAACGCAACCCAAAACGATGCCCAAACAGTGTGTAATTAGCTCAAGAAAAGAAGTTTACAGTCTCCTAGATTGCAGCAACATCAGCCCAAAACAGTCCCCAAAATATCATTTAATTACCCTCCAAACAACATTAAAACAACAAATAAAGTCCCTCGAAATCAGCATTTAAATGGGACACAAAGCCTTAAAGCCCCCAAAAACAGTAGATGAATCAACACCCGGGTGGCATATAAAAACTCTGAAACTAGCAATGTATATTATTGTCCAAATGATGAAAGAGTTGAGGCAAAAAAAAACAGCTAGAATGAAATCCCAATCCTTCTTCAAAACAACGATAATATCGAGCAACCGGCCAAGAAGAATCGAATAAAAATTTGCACGCATATCCCACCATCCCTTTGTGTTAACATATCTCCAAACTAGACTTTAATTCTTACATTTTTACCACCCAAATATTTCGTATCATGTCAAATCATGTCAAAACAACATCGATACAGCTTCTAGCGCGCATGCGCAAAGATGTGTATGTAGAGGGATTAAAACTTAGGGTGTTAGAAATGTAAATCCATGAGAATTATGTGGTGCGTATGTGAATCCTTCTAAAAAAAAAATCAACAAGTTCCAGTAAAGAATATTGGAATAATATTAGAGGAAAAACTCATTTGGAAAAAAAAAATTCACATCCAATAATTCATGGTCACGATTTTAACAACTATTAAGCATTATCTTAAATTTAATGAAGAACGATTCCATTTTCCCATGCTCACACAAGACCATTGTAATACTAGCATATCAAATGATTCCTAGATGAAAGCAAGTAAACAAGGCTAATGCAACTAAAAGAACAGTGGATAATCAAGACACACAAGATAAAGCGCCACGGATGATAAACTTACTGAAAAAACCAATCATAAGGCACTCCAATTTGACATAATTTACTTTTCAGAAACCTAGCAAAGCATGCTTTACAAAATTGTAAGCACATTTCAGAGATACAAAACTTTATGGCTCCAAACAATAACTCTAAAGAAGAGCTAAGATCCTTCATAAATCCAGAAATAAATCAAGTAGGCATTCAATCTTAAATCACATAATCCACACATTAGAGACAAACAAAAGAGACCATTGTTTGCGATTCGATAAAAAAATGGTTTAGAGTTCACCTTCTTAAAATCTCTTCGGTGGAGGCCGGGAGAGAATCGAGTAGGTAGGTTTGCCGTATGTGAAGGGAATTCGGTCAGGCCTGCTGGATGAACACTTCTGGTCGCGCGAGAGAAGGCGCAGCAGGAGCGGGCTTCGGGGAGCTTCGGCTAGAGCTGCGATCGAGAGAGAAAGAGGGAGTTAGATTTCTTCAGTGCCGATTGAAGGAGTTGAGGCGAGCGGGAGACAGGAGCTCGGTTCACAGCGTCGAGTCGCAGAGGAGAGCGTGCGAGCGGAGGAGGAGTGGGATCGAGGGAGCACGACCTTCGGTTCAGGGAGGAGCAACGTCGAGTGGATGTTCGGGGTGAGAAGGAAGAGCGAAGCGGGGTTTCGATTGGGAGAAGGAGACGAGTGGCTTGGTCCGTTCGGCGGCAGGAGACGTCTGATGCAGTGCAGTGAGGAGGAAGGAGTCGAACAGGAGAGTCTTCGACGCAGAGAAGACCCGAGGAAGAAGTCTTGGGTCGCGCGAGAGAGGAAGTAGACGGGAACGGGAGCGAGCGGAGGATTTCGGTCTGTGAAGGAGGAGAGATACGGGATCGAGTGTGAGAGGGAACCTGAGGAAGAAACCAGCATTCCCCTTTTAGAACAGGAGCAGGGCCGAATTTAATCGAAGAAGTCATTATGCTAAAATTTTGCCGGGGACTTAATTAGTTTCCATTATGAAGCAGATTCAAAAGGAAAGTCTTTAATTTTCAATTAAAATGAGATTAAATGTCTATTTGAAATTTGAAAATTTGAAATTCAAAATTGTTTAAGCCTTGTTCAGCCCGAGTCCAGCCCAAATCGAACTTGAGTTGAACCTGGGTTGAGTTTGGGCTCGCATCCCGCTAAAGAAAAAAAAATACATCGATTTTCATGTCATTTGTGTGCACGCTTAACCCTAGCAATACAGGTGTCCTTCCTAGCTAAAATTGACGTTCTGGACGCGTCGGCGCGGTCCGTTTCGTCATCCGGGGTCGTCCGGACGAGTTCGCCGACGGGCTAGTCGATTCAAGTCAAAGTCTTGTGTGGTGCAGTGAGTGCGTGAATTGCGGCGTTTACGAGTAATCGAGTCACAAAGGGTTCACCTAAGGCTGTTTGATCCTATAGGAACTCATTTTCGGGCCATCTACATGTTGGTCCTTAGCCCTTGCAACTAGAAGTTGAGTGCTTGGAACCACTCATGCGAGTTCTTCACAAAAATCAATCAAAAAGTGGTTTAAAGTTCTATGGGAGGTGGGCTCCATTGCTAGTCCGCTAGGATGGTCAATAAGAATTCCTAAAGCTAGATCCTAAGTTCTAAGAGTAGGAGACTAAGACCTCACTAAAAATAAGATCAACAATACCTGGTACAACATGAAAGTACCAATTAACAACAAAAGACATATGAGCGAAATAATTATAACAAGAGCAAAAATAATCATAAAATCGAACCACATGCTCGCTACATATCAAATCACACACACCACATCAATCACATCACAATCTCATAAGTGGGCAAATCACATCAATATTGAAAGAGTCTTAAAATCTAACTTCAAAAGAAATCAGTCCAGAACAAAGCACAACACACAAATCTAAATGCAACAGACTCATAGTCCAAATAAATCACAACATAACATATTCAAAAAATATGATAACTAGTGCATCATCTTCATCATCATCCTCCTCCATGGCATGAACCGCATCATCAAACAACTCAAAGATTGGTGTTGTTGGAAATCACACAGAGTCCGGACCAGTGTTCCTCTGCTCCCACCAACATAGCTCCTGCTAGGCCACAAAGTACTGGTGTATAAAGCCATACTGTTGTTGGTGTCGGACCACATAAAAATGCTCAAAAAAATTACACCTAAAACACCTCCAAGAACACCTAAAACACCTCCGAGAAGTATTCAAAGTTCTTAGAGAAAATAAACTATACATCAAAAAAATAAAAATGCTCATTTGTCAAACAAGTGGCGTTCTTGGGGCATAAGATAAAGGAGGGAAAGCTTATGATGGAAGAAGGCAAGGTCAAAGTCATCCATGACTGGGAGCATTCTACCAAGGTACATGAACTAAGATCCCTCCTGGGACGTATTAACTACTATCGGCGATTCATAAAAGGCTAATCTACAAGAGCTGCTCCGTTGACAGACTTACTCAAGAAGAATAAGTCGTGTGAATGGAATGATAAGTGTCATGAAGCATTTGAAGGCCTCAAAAAGGCAATCAGCGAAGAGCCTGTACTTAGCCTTCCTGATCATAATAAAATATATGAAGTGCACACTGATGCTTCAGACTTTGCTACAGGAGGGCTACTCATGCAAGACAGACACCCAATTGCCTATGAAAGTCGAAAACGTAATGAAACGGAGCATCGCTATACAGTCCAAGAAAAGGAGATGACTGTCATCATACATTGCCATAGAGTTATGGAAACACTATTTGCTCGACTCCAAATTCAAGGTCATGACAGATAATATTGTCACTAGCTACTTCCAGACCCAGAAGAAGCTAAGTCCCAAGCAAGCAAGATGGCAAGATTTTTTGGCAGAATTTGACTACATGTTGGAGTATAAGCCAGGAAAGGTTAATGTAGTAGCATATGCGCTAAGCCGAAAAGCAGAACTTGCAAGCATGTCCCAAGTCTCCAGCTCCCTCATAGGCAGAATAAATAAAGGTTTGACCTCCGATCCGAAAGCCCAAAGTATTCTTACTTTGGTGAAGGAAAGACCAGAAAGTTTTTGATGGATGAAGATACATTTATGCTAAAGGACGGCGCATCTACATATCAAGGTGGAGCAACTTAAGAAAGGAGCTAATCAAGGAATGTCATGACTCTTTATGGGCAGGACATCCAGGTATGAAGCGAACTTTTGCACTTCTGAAAAAAAATTACTATTTTCCAGGGATGAAGGATGGGATAAAAGAATATGTTCGCACTTGTCTTGTATGCCAACAAGACAAAGTTGTCCTTCAAAAACCAGGAGGGCTATTAGAACCGCTACACGTTCTTCGAAGACCATGAGAGAGCGTCTCTATGGGCTTCATCTCTAGCTTACCAAAATTAGATAAATGTGGAAGCATCCTAATTGTGGTGGATAGATTTAGCAAGTATGCAACATTCATAGTTGCACCCATCTATTGTACTGTCGAAGAAGCTGCAAGACTCTTTCTATGCAACGTGATAAAGCTATAGGGACCGAATTATTCAAAATGATGGGATCATCAGCGATCGAGATCTTTGCTTCACTGGAAGATTTTGGACCGAATTATTCAAAATGATGGGATCAAATTTAAACTTTTACACAAGCTTTCATCCTCAGAGCGATGAACAAGCTGAGAAGATTAATGCTCTCTTAGAGCTATACTTGTGGCACTATGTGAGTGTCAATCAACAAAATTAGGGCCAAATTGTTGAATGTGGCACAATTTTCTTTAACCTACAAATAAATGAATCCATCAACAAGAGTCCCTTTGAGATAACAACCCATGACTCCCCTCTCCCTTACAACCAACTATAAAGGAAAAAGTCCACCAGCCTTCCAGTTTGCCAAATCTTGGAGTGAGCAAAGGGAGCTAGCTCGAGCAACATTACACAAAGCCGCAAAGAAGATGAAGAAGTGGGCAGACAAAAAACGAAGACATATCGAGTTCAAAGAAGGAGATCTAGTCCTTGTGAAGCTTCTACCTCAACAATTCAAAACATTTCGGAAGGTATATAAGAGATTGATTCGAAGATACGAATGCCCTTTTGAAGTAATGAAGCAAGTGGGAAAGATCTTTTATAAATTCAACCTTCCATCAAAAATTGAAGATGCATCTAGTATTTCATGCAAGCATGTTGAATCCTTATCAGGAAGACATGGAAGACCCTTCCAGAGGGATCTCCAAGCGAGCACCTACAGCGATAATCTCCTCCTTCGACAAAGAAGTCCAAGAAATACTAGCTGCGGGATGATCAGATGACGAGGGGTGTCAAACTACAAGGAGTTTCTCATCAAGTGGAAAGGATTGCTTGATAACGAAGCTAGCTGGGAGCGTGAAGACACACTATGGCAATTCAAGGTGAAGATTCAACAATATCAAAAAGAGAAGCACAATGAGGGCATTGAGAGCTTAAGTGGGGGAGAATGTCACACCCCACCATTAGCACGACAAACATGAGATGGAATACTCTAGAAGAGGCTAGATGGAGGAAAGCATTCTAGAAGATTATCCCTCATTCTAGAAAATTGAGGCCCCAAGAATAACGTAGAAGGATCTAGAATATATATGTACATAAGAATGGTGTAGAACTATCTACAAGCTAGAATATTATAATGCAATCTAGAAGCTTCCCTTGGACTTGAAGGAGGCTATAAATAAGAGTCCCTCCCCTCATTCCAATCCACCCAAGGTTTCAAGCATTCAAGCTTTGTAATCTCTCTTTTCTTCGTGAAGCATTTTCTTCTCCAATCGTTCTTCCTATTCTTCTTCCGAGAGAGTGTTTTGTTCTTTAAGTTCTCGAGCTGTGAGGATTAAGGTTGATTTAGTGCTAAAGAAGAGCGACAAAGCCGCACGGGTGACTGGAGCAAAGTTAGTCTGTGACATTAAGCTCGGAGAGATCGTCACTACAATTCCTACTATTGGATTCAATGTCAAAACTGTAGAGTACAAGAACATTAGCTTCACTGTCTGGGATGTTGGGAGTCAGGACAAGATCCAACCATTGTCGAGGACTATTTCCAAAATACCCAGGGCCTTATTTTTGTTGTAGATAGCAATCACAAAGATCATGTTATTGAGGCAAGGGACGAGCGACATAGAATGTTTAATGAGGATGAGCTTCAACATGTTCTTCTTGTGTTCGTAAACAAACAAGATCTTCCAAATGCAATGAATGCTATTGAAATCACTGGTAAACTTGGTATTCATTCCCTTCGTCAGCGAGATTGGTACATCCGTAGTACCTGTGCTACTTCTGGTTAGGGACGGTATGAGGGGCTTGATTGGCTCTCTAGCAGCATTGCCAAAAAGGGTTAAAGCTTTTGTGAGATGTCTAGATGGAGAAACGAGAAGGTTTGTATCTCTAAAATTGTGTTTGAGTTTGGTGGTCAGTGTTAAGTCTCGGATTATTGAACTTGGTAAATGGTTTTGTTAAATATATATATATATA
>NW_018165792.1:90575-118235 GCF_001263595.1 Phalaenopsis equestris | reverse complement strand
TTTGTTATATATATATATATATATATATATAGTATATATTATATATATGTGTGTGTGTGAAATGTTGCAGTACACTAACACCAGAAAGTTCTAATCTTTAAGAGAATTAGTTCCTGCAATTCTGAAAAAAAAAATTTAATCGTGGTTTATAAATGAGATGCCCATAATAAAAGAATTTTGAGCAGGATGGCAAAAGATGAAGTATTTTCAATTACTTCTTCAGATCAAACATGCTTCGCAAAATCCAATGTAGACCATTAAAGCTAATTATAACTTCCCACAATTTGAGCCCTTGTCAGGAATGGTTACCATTTTTTATTGTAGTTCAGCACCAGAAAAGGTTATCCAACTCACAGTCCGTGTAACAAAATATATTCAAGTTATCAAACGATGCAATGTGCATGTTCCTGTGCACATAAGCAGTTTATTTATAGTAATGCAGGCTACTAAGTGAAAAAGGAGAAGCAAGGACAGGGATGGCATTTTTTAGGTGGGGGCCAAGCATAAAATTAGGCGTCAACTCCAACAAACCTAACCTAAAGACTAGGCAAGAGTTTAGGCCTTGTTTGGGATCAATTTGATTTTATTTTTGTTTTGCATTTCCCTTAGTTTTTAAAAACAAGTTTGTTTCATTTTTTTTTATTTTTTTTTCTAAATAAAAATAAACATATTTCTGAAAACACTCAAGATAACTTTTGGGTGATTCAAGTGTTTCCAAAAATAATCATATTTTAATCAAACATACTAAACATATTTTCTCTTAAATCAAAATATAAAAAAAATAAAATAAAAACAAAAAATAGAAAACAAAAACAAAATTGATCCCAAATAACCCCTTAGCATATATGGTCCAGGTATAGCAGCATGCCCTTCTAAGCAAGGCTGAGAGAAAAACAAATTCAATATTTACAGATTAATCACAATGTTCAAAAAGAAAATAGCATGCCTAACAATAGCTGAGAAACATCAAAATCTTAGAAAAGATCATAATATGGTAGAACAAATGAAAACAATTAAGATATAAATTGGCAGGAAAACTATACCATGGCCTAGAAACATAATATGCAGTACCATCTAGACAATCTCCTGCCAGGGCTGCTTCAGCAATATTTCTAAAAAGAGCTCTTTTTTCCTTGTAATCATCAGCATTTACAGCATCCTCCGCAGCATGCTTCAGACAGTCAATACAGAAATCATCACTAGCCAATGTTGGGCCTCCTCCATACTGAAAATATAATGCGCAATGAGACAGCAGTTCAATCACGCCAGACGAAACAAATTTGGGCAAGAATGGAGTTTAGTTAAAAGAAATACAAGGTGAAGAAAGGTAAACGAAAAATACATAATAAAGGCCAAAATGTACGAAAATTAGTTGTTAAAAAAATAATAAACAGAAATTTATCCACTAATAAATGATATTATGAGAAATGCTATAGTTTTCTCCGCTAAAAGACTACTTCTTGCATGGAAGTGCAACACAAAAATAACTAAAAATCTTCTTGCAAATACAGTCCAAGTCCTCATTTTGACACTAAACTTTTTGCATAAATCTCATTGCATATTTCCTAGAAATATTACTTTCTCATCTATCATTTTACTCAATTATCCTACTATTCAACTTACAAGGGAGCTAGTCTAAACAATCAGGACCAAGTCCTTGACAAATAGTACCCTACAATATCACATTTTAAATATAGAAGCTTCATAAATAATACAAATATCTAAAGTTAAATATTGTCATCGCCGTTAAGTTATTTTGTGCTTAAAAAGTTTCACTCCACAGGTACTTCTAAATACTAATCACTTCCATACATAATCACCTTAAACATCCATAACAGACGCAAGCCTTTCTCCTCAAACCCCGTTAATTCTATTGTACTTGTACAAGGAATATACATCTATTCAACTAAAGGAAAATTCTCAATAGATACTTTCCTAGTTTTTTATGATTATTTATTCATTGCATCTACAAGAACATAACATGTATTGTAGATCTACCTAGGATAGCACCTTTAATTCTCAGATATGGATGTGATTCTCCTCTTCATCAAACTCTGCCATTTTATTGGATAACATAAAAACTGATATCCGCAGTTACTACAACATTTTAAACATTATGTATCAAAATGGCAGTTAGCTTTTTCTGCTATAAACAAAATTAACAAAGATTTAATATTTAGGCTTATGAAACGAGCTGTTAACAAATTTACTGTATTATCCTATATTCTCCGCAACTCTCATGTCTCAATTCTAAATAAATATCGATTTTTTTTTTGTAAATAAAAATTATGAATTGCACTTGGATAATAATTTATATTATATTTGGATTAGGGATTAGTAATTGAGTTGTTGTTTGCACAATTATAGTTTTAGAAGAAATAACAGTTAACTTCAAGATTTACATAAATGTTTTCATTTGGGATTTATTAAAAGAATTGCTAACAATCTTACTCTACTACCTCATTCAGTTTTAGTCTCAAATCTTATCTGATCTAACCGTACAGTTTCACCAAGCAATTTCTTTAAGTCCTAATATTCTTCTCTTTTTAAATAGTGCATTGCTTACTTAATCTTCTACTTCATTTTTCCTTTCACAAAAGCATCCTTTGGAAAATGGGTAAAATAATAGTTTCAAAAATAAACATTCACATAAGTAGCCCAAAGTCTTATGCTAATCATACACCTCAATTGGCAACTATCGATAACAAACCTCCAATTATACCACACTAATAACTAGGTGAATAGACAAGAGTTTTCACCCTCAATTTTTAAAACCCGAAAAGCACCAGCTTTAATATAAAGTTTTATCAGTTAAGGATACTTAGCTTAGCATACCAGAATGAAATTATATTTTTGAAAATTCATTCCTTAAAGTTAACTATTATTTCTTCTAAAACCAAATTGTGTTAACAAAAACACAAGAACTCATTCCAATACTAACTTCAAACATAATGCACAAGATAATCCAGGCAAAAATACCAATTTAGTCCTTGTTATAAAGAACATAAAATTAAATGTGGCTTAGAATAAAAAGTCATGAATCTAGTGTTGACCACTATTCCGATCCCACAAGATGAGCATGGAGCAAGCTTAGGTTGAAATGGCTGACCCCATAGCTGGTTTAGACATGAACTAATCCAACATCCGATTTGATTCACAATCAAAATAATTTTTGCTCAAAGCCAGATTGTCGAACATAAGCAATGGTTGACATAGTAAACCGGTTGCAATTTAGATGAACCATTCAGTTCATATCTTGATCAATTTATCAGCATTTATTTAAACCAAACAGCTAAATATAAATAATTTAGACTAAATAAAATGGGTAAAATTCATAAATCCTAACTTCTTGCACAATAATTCCCCTAATTCCCAATCCCATCCCTTAACAATTCACAAGTGATTTGGCCCTCCATCCTCTTTGCCCGCTAGGCTTCCATTATCAAACTTGCACCTCAGCCTCTCCACTCGTGTAGCCATTTGTGCCCATATATGTCATCTCTAACATTACGTACATATCAACACTAAACGCGCGCATGCACAAATATATTTACATAGATTTCTATGCATAGATGTGTGTATGATTGTGTGTGTGTTACATAAATATATATCCATGAATGCATGTAGATACATATATCTATCTATATATACATACATATACATACATACGTGTACACAAATATATGTACATGCATATATATATATACACACACACACATATATACATGCATGTACATATATTTGTGTACATGCATGTATTTATATGTATGTATGTATGTATGTATGTATGTATGTATGTATGTATGTATGTATGTATGTATGTATGTATGTATGTATGTATGTATGTATGTATGTATGTATATATCTATCTATATATATATATATATGTATGTATGTTACATACATACATATATATATATACACACATACATATAAATATACATATACATAAACAAACATAGATATGTATGTATATACACACACACGCACACAATCACACACACATCTATGTATAGACATATATGTACATATATTTGGGTGTTCATATAGTTTCGTGATGGATTTTGCTCTGTTAGGGTTTTATCTGGTTGTGACTCCATGGCAAGTCGGGCAGCTTTCGATTTCTCTTCGTCGGAATGAACCGTTCGTTTGCTGATGTTCTTGCGGGCGGTAAAGAGAAGCGGGTTTCCAACACAATCCTTTTCCCACAAGCTTCTATGATTCGTTGTGCCAAGGGGGGCAGTATAATTTCATCAAAAAAATTGGTAAAAAATGTTGTAAACCTGTTATATTTATTTCTGATAATGAGAATGCTAACATTGCCTCTTCTTGTCGATTAGCTCTAGTGGGAAAGTTTTTGTTTGGGCATCTGACGCTTGAATTGATTTGGAGGAATTTCAAGTTAATGAACCTTGCGAGCAGCTGGAAGATCTGGCTTTTAGATGGCTGACATATTCTTATACAACTCACCGGTGAGGAGGGTTACATGGGGCTCTTTGCGAGGCTTGTGCGAATAAAAAATAGAGTAATGAAGATTCTCAAATGGTCGGTGGATTTTGATCCACATGCCGAAGCTCCTATCATCCTGATCTCGATTCGCTTTCATGGATTGAAATTTCATTTGTTTAATCATTAAATTATATTCTCCATTACAGCAATATTTGGCAAACCATTAAAGACGGATTCCCCCTCATTACTCTATCTAGGTCCTCAGTGGTCAAAATCTTAATTAAACATATTACACATAATGCTTCAGAAAAAGTGTGGATAAGTTCTACAAATAATGGCTACTGGCAAAAGGTGATTATTAAACAACACCCTCCATACTGTGTTATTTGTAAGATGTTTGGTCATAGCTCTGCACATTGTTATCATTTACACTCAAAATTAAAAAAGGTGAACAGCATGGGTAGGAACTCTGTGCTCAGTATTGAAATAAACACTGAAAATGTGGTGTCTGAGGATAGTGTCAACTTGGCTAACTCTGTTGAAGTGGTTGTTGTTAATATCAATTAAGTGGAGGATAATGTAGCTCGGGGTAGGGATGTTGTTTTAGGACCTTCTGTGAATGGGTGGTTTTGGTTGATGATGTGGGGTATACCTCTATAAACATTGAGTCTGTGGTGGGTGGCATTGATGGTGGGATATCTAGGTATGTTAGTCCTTTGGTTGCACCTTTTGTTGGTGATGTGGGCCCTAGTATTCATGATAGCTTGAAAAATACATAAAACATCTTGAGGAAGTAATGGCAGATACAAAAGTCCAGAAAAAAAAAGCTTCTATGAACTACAAAATCTGAAAATGAGAAATAATTTTGCAGAGATGGATCATTATTATTCTAAAGGTGATCAAAGACATGCCCCTGACTAGGTCTACTAGAAAGAGTAAGTTGTCTCATCTTGTTTAATATACTAGTTCGTAATATCACGGAGAATAGCGGATCCTTACTCTCATAGTAGGTTAAAGTTAATAACAATGACCCTCAAAGTTGATATTTTTGCTATTTTGGAGCGTATGGTGTCCTCAAAAAATGAAAAAATATTGGGTAAATTCAAATATATTCTCTTTTTTGGCAACTGCTCAAACAAGATCTGACAGCTCTAGAGGAAGCATATTACAATCAACATTATTATTGATGACAGTCAATTTATTCATACATTTTTTTAGATGAGTGATTTCTCTAAGTGGCTTACTGTCGTCTATACTGACACTTCTAATACTGAACGGAATGATCTGTAGAGTAAAATTATAAGCATGGGGGAGTCTTAAAAAAAGATGGATGGTTGGGGGGTGATTTCAATATATGATCGTGTATAACTGAGAAACTGAGTGACAGAAGAGTTGACACAACTTTGATGGATAATTTCTGTAGAGTTATGGCTTATGATAGTCTGCATGATCTAGGTTTTGATGATTCCAAATATAAATGGAAGAGAGGAAAGGTTTTTAAACGTTTGGATAGGTGTTCGACAAACCAGGATTGGTTATCTTCTTATACTTTCTTTAAAGTACAGCATTTATGTAACTCTAATTTTGATCATAATTCTTTGCTTCTATCTTTTAAAATTTTTCAAAAATTATCTAAAATCATTCCAGGTACTTTAATGTGTGGTCAAACATGATTTTCTAAGCGTTGTTGTTGGAAATGCATTGAATTTGGTATTATCTGGTATACTCTTTAGAAACATCACAAAAAGGCTGTTGCTGCTTTGAGACCTTGAAATTGAGAGATTTTTTATGGAGTTCATGATAGAATACTAAAGGCAGAAGAAATTGTCAGAACTTTGCAGACCGCTAATGAGTCTAAGGATGTGATTGTTTCACAACTAAATGATGCACATAAAAAACTTTTGGAAGCTTCTATTTCGGAGAAGGACCTTTTAAAACAAAAGGCTGAGGAGTTACAATTTAAGGAATGAGACAGAAACACTAAATATTTTCATGTTTGTTTCAAGCAAAGGTGAGTTAATAACACTATAGTTAGAATAAAAAACAAACTCAGAGATTGGATTACAGGCAACCAAGGACTGGGAGACAATGACAATATTTTTCAAATATGTTTAAGGCCAAAGATACATTCAGTAGTATTGACGAGTGTCTTTTTTGGGAGAGAAGCAATATACTGATGAGTTGGAATAATGTGATATCCCATCAGGTGAGGAAATTTTTTATGATTTATCTGAAATTAATTGTAATAGGGCCCCCAGCCCTAATAGTTTCACCTTAGATTTGTACATTAAATATTGGAGCATAGTTAAAAAGAATGTTGTAAATGTTATTCAAAGTTTATTTAGAGAAGAAGATCCTAGGAATTACTTTTCTGCTGCTGCTATTGTGCTTATTCCCAAACTTAATTAGATAACATCTTAAGAGCATTTTAGACCCATCTCCCTTACCTCAGTAATATCCAAAGATATTAGCAAAATTATTGTAAAGAGGTTACAGCCTCATTTGAATATCTTAACATCAAAAAATCAATTTGTTTTCATTCAAGTTAGAGGGATCACTACAACATCATGTTGGCACAAGAAATGCTTTATGACATTGATAAAAAGTGCAGAGGAAGAAATACGGTGACTAAATTGAATATTTGAAAGGTATATGATTCCATTAGTTGGGATTTCATAATTAAAATCTTGAAAGCTGGGGGTTTCGAAGCTAATTTTTGTAATATTGTGGTCAAATGGCTAGCTTGCAACAAGTATAGTATCATCCTTAATGAGGTTTGAGGAAATTTTTGATGTGTTATCTGAAATTAATTGTAATAGGGCCCCCAGCCCTTATAGTTTCACCTCGGATTTATACATTAAATGTGGGAGCATAGTTAGAAAGGAAGTTATGAATGTTGTTCAAAGTTTCTTTAAAGAAGAAGATCTTGAGAATTATTTTTCTGTTGTTGTTTTTGTGCTTATCACCAAACTAAACAGAAAACATCTTGGGAGCATCTTAGATCCATCTCCCTTACCTTAGTAATGTCCAAAATTATTAACAAAATTATTGAGAAGAGGTTACAATCTTATTTAAATATCTTAAAATCAAAAAAGCAATCTGCTTTCATTCAAGATAGAGAGATTACTGATAGTATTATGTTGGCACAAGAAATGCTTTATAACATTGATAAAAAGTGTAGAGGAAATATAGTAACTAAATTGGATATAAAAAAGGCATATGACTCCATTAATTAAAATTTCATAATTAAAATCTTGAAGGCTTGGGGCTTCAAAACCAACTTTTGTAATATTATGGTCAAATAGCTAGCTTGCAACAAGTATAGTATCCTCCTCAATGGAAAGTTTCTTTAGTGCAGACAGAGGAATCAAGCAAGGAGACCCTTTACCCCAACAATTTTTATATTAATATTTGATTATTTTTCCAGGATGTTAAATGACCTAATTTTGAGGTCTCCTAACTTGCAATTTTCCCATAAATCTAAAGTGGTTGTTAACCATTTGGCTTCTGTTGATGACGTCGTTCTATTTTCTAATGCAGGCAAATATGCAGTTAAAAAAATATATGAATTACTGGAGAGTTTTCAAATGGTATATGGGCTTAGTTGTAGTAAAAACAAAGGTCAAATTTACATTGGGAAAAAGGTGAGCAAGGAGAATACACAGCGGGCTGCTTCTTTCACTAATTTTTCTATCTCTGAGCATCCTTTAAAATATCTTGAGGTAAATTTACTTGAAGGAAGGAGGTCACAGTCACAAATGAATGAGGAGGTTGAGAAAATTAATAAAAAAATACAAGACTGGAAAAACTATTCCTTATCATTTGGGGAAAGAATTACTCTTCTGAAAAGTACTCTTAGTAGCTTACTATTATATGTTTTGCCGGTTTTAAGAATTTAAAAAAAACACACAATATCGTTTGGAGACGTGTTTCAACAAGTTCCTTTGGATTGGTGGTCTTTTTAGTAAGAAATGGGTTTCTTGAAAAAAGGTTTGTAAGCCTTTGAATGCTAGGTGTATGGGGTTTATACAACTTCATCATATTGCAGATATTAATCATTTTAAGCTTTGGCTTAATTTCAGGATGATTCATTATGGGATGCACTTATGTATGGGAAATACTATTATGAAACTAACCCCTCTCTAGTTAGGTGAAGGATTGGTGATTCCAGGTGATGGAAATTATTACTATATGTGAGAGATTAGGCCAAAAACCACATCTTTTGGAATCTGGTAATGGTCATGTTTCCTTCTGGCATGATTGTTGGTCTCAGGAGGACCTTGATTTTGTGAAGAATGTGCATTATGAAAATCTTCTTGCCTCAAGTGTTTAGACTAATGGGGTTTGAAACTTAAAAGTTTTGATTGATCTTGTTGGGGCTGAAAATGCTCATTATATCTCTACTATCTTTTTGATCCTACTAAAAAAGACACTCTTATGCTCAAAATGGTTCCTAAAGGCTCCAATAACAAAAACTCTTTATTTCACATTACATCATTTTCAAAAAAATGATTGGGGTGAGGGTATATGGAGTTGGGCATTATCTACATCTTTGTCTTTCTTTGCTTGGAGACTCTTCCATGGTGTAATTTCTTGTGATGATATTCTTAAACTCAAAGGTTTGAGGCTCGTATCTAAGTGTCCATTATGTAAAAATGAGGAAGAATCAGTGAACCATCTCTTTTTCTCTTGCCTTTATCTCTTTAGAAGTGTGGAAGAAGGGGGGCAACTTCTATGCCTTTGATACTACATTTTTTGCAATCATGAGGGGAGGAAAAATCATTTCGTACAAATCTATCCTTTTATTATTTGGTTGTTTATATGGATGGCTCGAAATGATAATAAACATGCAGACAAGTGTGTTACTAGTGTTGTTATACATGTTAATGCTTTGGCTTATATCAATACGCTGGCTGGTTTGGGTATTAATAAGCCAGATTTTTTTTTTTTTTCTGGCTTATCCTATTTTCAGCATGTTAATGGGGTTAGTAGGAGGGGTTAGCAACTCCCTACTTTCGTGAGATGGCTGGCTCCATCGACTAACTAGACTAAATTCAATACTAATGGCAGCAAGAATACTGATGTTGCTGACATTGGTGGCATTACTAGGGATGAGCAGGGTAGATGTTTATTATGCTTTTCTTCTCCCTATATTACTACTAATCCTCTGCAAATTGAAGTTAGGGCTATGTATATGGTTGTTTTACTAGCTAGCCGTGTCAACCGGTCCTCTGCACAGGTTGAGATGAACTTTAGTGTTTTTTTTTGAAATATTACAAGACATAAGGGAGAGACCTTGGAACATAGTGTATTATGTCAAAAACATCACATCTCTTACTCCCCAAATTACCATTTCTTGGAAATTTACTCATGGGGAGGGAAATAGACCCGCCAATTGGTTGGCCAGTTTTGGTGCTAAATATGATGAAATTCTTATGGGAAGAAAACCTTTTGAGACCTTGCTTACAGTGTCTGTTGGGGATTTGTTTGATGCACCTTATATTAGACATTGATGTGATTTTTTTGGAGGAATGACGACAAGAGTTGTGGTTGGATGTTGCTCATTGTTTTATGATTTCATTTTTTGGAGTCTGGTGTTATCAATTATCGCTCCTCATCGGGATGGGATTTTATTTCCAATAATTTGATGCATATACCATATTATTTACTATATATTGGGATGGTGTTTTATATTGTATTGATCATGTTGCTCTATCATTCCCTGTTTTTTTCTGTTTGGTGGTGTAGAATGTTGAACTTGTGCAGGACAACTGTGTCAGACATCAATAGGGTTGTTTTGATGACTGTTAGGAGAGTTAGACGTGTTGAACTAGCCGATAGTTATAAATGCAATATCATCATATTTAATTCTCTGATTTGTGTTTGTTGGTTTTCTGTTTGGATTTGGGATCTTGTTTGGTGATGTTGCCTTGTCTTTCTTGCTGATTTGATTGCAGTTTTGACATTGATGGGGTTGCTTCATGTCAGTTAGGCGAGTTGGTTGGATGGGCTACTGAAACTGAAAATGAAAAGTATATGCAGTTACCTTAAACCTTATTCTCCCTGATTTTGCGTCTGCTGGTTTTCTATTTGGATGTTGTTGCTACTAATTTGATTTTGCTGTCATACTTGTTGGTATTATTTGATGTTGCTTATGTAGTTTTCATATGTGCATTATTTAATTTATGGGGGCTGTTCTACCATGTGGAAGTCAATGTTCTATCAAGAAGGTTTTCTATCCCCGGCTGCTATTTCTGGTTTCTTTATGCTGCCATATTTCTCTTTCCTGCCTGCATTGGGTACTATTTCAACCATGGGAGTTGCTCTGCTATGGGTCTATCAATGTCCTATTCAAGCTGAATTCTCTTCCCTGCTCCTAAAATTAATGATTTCTCTATGTTGCTATATTTTTTGTCTGCCTTAGTTTGTGCTTCTCTCTGCAGATTGGGAGATGGCTTTTTGGTTATGAGCTTGAAGTTGAAGTAGTGGAGATACTAACAGGATACTAACTAGCATAATGGTTTGACCCTAATCAGATTATGGTATCATTCTGCTGTCGAGATTCAAGTGGATTGGTTTCTTTTGGAGCTTTAGATTTTTGGGGTATACATGTACAATTTTTTCGAGATCATTTTTTTGAGTGTGTTGTACATCTGATGTTTGGGATCCTAGGAGTGTATATTGCACTTATTTTGGTTGTTAGTGGGACCCAATCATCAAACCTTTTATACTTTATTGAGGAGGATACTATAATTACTCCAAGCTAGCCATCTCACCACAATATTACAAAAATTGGCTTTGAAGTCCCCAGCCTTCAAGATTTTAATTATGAAATCTTAACTAAAGGAATTATATGTCTTTCTTATATCCAATTTAGTCACTATATTTCCTTCTCTGCACCTTTTATCAATGTAATAAAACATTTATTGTGCCAACACAATGTTGTCAGCAATCCCTCTATCATAAATAAAAACAGATTGATTATTTATTTTTAAGATATTTAAATGAGGTTGTAACCTCTTCACAATAATTTGTTAATAACTTTAGATATTACTGAAGTAAGGGAGATGGGTCTAAAATGCTCCCATGATGTTCTCTGATTAGTTTGGGGATAAGCACAATAGCAACAGAAGAAAAATAATTCACAGGATTTTCTCCTCTAAAGAAACTTTGAATAACATTTACAATTTTCTTTCTAACTATGCTCCAGCATTTGATGTAATTTGGGTAAAACTATGGAGACCCTATTACAATAAATTTCATATAACACATCAAAAATTTCCTCACCTGATATCACATAATTTCAACTCAACAGTATATTGTTTCTCTCCAAAAAAAAACTCTTCTCAATACTACTAAATGTATATTTGGCCTCAAACAAATATGAAAATATGTGAACAGCATTGTCCCCCAGTTCTTGATTGTCTGTAATTCTATTTCCGATCTCGTTTTTAATTCTAACTATAGTGTTATTCGCTCTTCTTTGCTTGATGCAAGCATAGAAATAATTAGTGTTTCTGTCTCGTTCCTTAAATTATAACTCCTCAGTCTTTTGTTGTAAGAGGTCCTCCCAAACAAAAGCTTTCAAAAACTCTCTAAGTGCATCTTTTAGTTGTGAAATAACCTCATCACTAAACTCATCAACAGCCTGCAAAGCTCTGACCTTTTCTTCGGCATTTAGTACTCTATCATGAACATCACCAAAAATCTCTCAGTTCTAAGATCTCAAAGCAACAGCAACCTTTTTATGAAGTTTCCAAAGAGTATAGCAGGCAATACCAAATTCAATGCATTTCCAGTTCTCCGCAACAACTCTTAAGAAATTATCTTGTTTGGATCACACATTCAGGTACCTGAAGTGATATTTTTAGAAAATTTCTAAAAAAATCAAAAGATAGAAGCAAAGGATTATGATCAGAACTACAGCTACATAAATGTTGCACTTTAGAGAAAGCATAAGAGGATAACCAATCTTGATTTGCCAAATACCTATCCAAATGTTCAAAAACCTTTTCTCTTCCATGCATATTTGGAACCATCAAAACCTAAATCATGCAAACCAGCATCAGTCATAGCCCCACATAAATTATCCATCAAAGTTGTGCCAACTCTTCTGTCACCTAGTTTCTCCGAGTTGTGCATGATCATATTAAAATCACATCAACCATCCACCTTTCTTTAAGCAGAGACCCATGTTAATTTTACTCCACAGATCACTCCTTGCATGATTAGAAGTGTCAACATAAACGACAGTAAGCCACTTAAATAAATCACGCATTTCAAAAAATGCATGAACAAATTGACTATTATCAATAATAATGTTGATTGTAATATGCTTCCTCTAGAACAACCTGATCTTGTTTGAGCAGTTGCCAAAAAAAGAGAGGATATTTGAATTTATCCAATATTTTTTCATTTTTTGAGGACATCATATGTCCCAAAATAGCAAAAATATAAACTCTGTGGATCATTGTCAATAATTTTAACCTAACAACAGAGGATATGCCACCCCTGATATTCCAAATTAATATATTAAACATACTGAGACAACTAACCCTCTCTAGTAGACCTAGTCAAAACATTTCCTTGATCACCCTCAGAATAATAATGATCCACCTCTCCAGAATCATTTCCCACTTTCAGATTTTGTAGTTCATAGAAACTTTTTTTCTTTTTTTTCTTCTGTACTTTTGTACCTGTCATTACTCCGTCAAGATGTTTCTAGTATCATCCAAGTTATCATTAATACTAGGGCCCACATCACCAACAACAGGAGCAACCAAAGGACTAGCAGGCCTAGATATCCCACCAATGCCACCCACCACAGGCTCAATGTGTACAGAGGCATCCCCCACATCATCAACCAAAACAACCTCATTCACATAAGGTCCTAAGACAAGATCCCTATCTCGAGCTACATCATCCTCCACTTCATTGATATTAGCAGCACTCACATCAACAGAGTTAGCCAAGTTGACACCAACCTCAGGCACCAATTTTTTTCCATTTATTTCAATATTGGGCACAGAGTTCCTACAATGTTGTTCACCTTTTTTAATTCTGGATGTAAATGATAGCAATGTGTTCAATAATCACATTTTGTCAATAGTCATTATGTGCAGAACCTATTCACACAGCTTTTGAAGCATTCTGTGTAGTATCATGTTGAATTAAAATTCTAACAGCTGAGGGCCTAGATTGAGTAAAGGTGAGTGAATCCATCTTTAATAGTTTGTCAAATATTGTCGCAATGGAGAATAAAATTTCATGATTAAACAAATGGAATTTCAAGCCAGAAACACGAATCCATATCGGAATAATAGGAGCTTCATTCACTTGATCAAAATCCACCGACCATTTGAAAATCTTCATTACTCTGTTGTCTATTCGCACAAGCCTCCTAGCAAAAAGCCTTATGAAATCTTCTTCACTTGTGAGTTGTATAAGGATATGACAACCATCTAAAAGCCCAATCTTCCAGCTACCCCCGCAAGGTTCATTAACTCAAAATCTCTCCTAATCAATTCAAGCTTCGGATGCCCATACAAAAACTTCCCCACCAGAACTAATCCACAAGAATAGCATTCTCATTATCAGAAATAAATATATTTTAAAGATTGGCTAGACGGCACACCCGCAACTAACCCCATGTGACTAATTCGAGGCAAATCTCGAACCCCTGACACCCAAGGTCTTATAAACGCTACCAACAAATGAGTCACAGTGGCGTCATATGTGTGTGTGTGTGTGTGTGTGTGTGTGTGTGTGTGTGTGTGTGTGTATATATATATATATTTATATATATATTGAAAAGCCCGATTTTATTGAAATAGAAATGATACATAAATGTTGTATGAGAGAGCCCAAAAGAGGCACCCTACCCATACGATACAAGTACAGTAATACCCAAAAAAAAAGATACATATAGACTCAATAAAAAATAAAACAAGTAGCTAGGGACGAGCCAGTTTAGTCCTGTCTCTTCCTCTAATTTTAGGAGTAGAGTCAGCTAACAAACTTTGAAGAGTCGTGTCATTACCAGAAGTAACTAAAGTATCATTTATTAAGTTTCATGTTGGAGTGTGCCCCCAGCCTTCTTCTTTCGCTGAGAAGTGTAAACCTGTCATTCTTCATCTCAAGACTGGCTCATGTGATCCTCGGCCTGATTTAATGTTAGAACCGCAGTAGAAGTAAAGATGGTCGTTGTCATCGCGATAGGTTTCAGTGTATGTGAAGTGTGAATTGTTATCTCTGCACCTGATCCTTCCTGAATAGGAACTGCGAGACTATCCTAATTTTCGGTTCGAACATTATCTGTTGTAGTATGGTCAGGAGAATGGATCTCAGGGCAAACACCAACTTCTGTCTTGTGGTGATTTCCCTCCTCAGGTTGGCTGTCGTAAGGTTTGTCGGGAGCGCGTTCAGGCACATGGGGTGCACTAATAGTGTGTTCTTGTTTTTGACTATTAGTTCTAACTGTGAGTGCAATTTGAAACATTTCTCCTGCGAGTATCCAAACATCTTGCAGTGCTTGCAGTAGTAAGTTTTTTGTTCTATATTAATTTTTTGTCAATAACCATTGTGAGCAGATCCAAGTCAGACTTCTTCTACATATGGTAGTGTAATATGTCTTTCAATCAAACTCCTTGCAATAAAGAGCCTTGAGAAATGAACTGTAGGTAAGTCTATCTGCAAAAATTTTCCAAGGATAGTCCCAATTGCATAAAAGATAGGTAAGTCGAAGAATTGAAGCTTGAGTTCAGGTAATGAGAACAGGTAATGAGAACCATCAGGTAATGAGAACCAGATAGGTGCAATTGGGGGTTCTCGACTGGGATCAAAATTAGGGGTCCATTTGAGCAATTTCATATGTTTGTCATCGATTGTGATGACTTTTTTTTAAAAATCCTCGTGTAATTTTCTTCTATGCTCAGCTATATCATACATGTCTTCTATCGAAATGACCCACCAGTCAATCCCCAACCAGTTTGAAATTTTAAAAAACTTTCCTAATGATCTCCATCTTAGGGCAACCTAATTGAACTTTCCAACTGATGTAAATTTATTTTCCTGCACGAGTTTAAATTTCAGCGTCAGGGAAGAATATTGCTGGCTTGTCCGCCTTTTCTCTACTTTTTTTATGAGATTGCAATCTTCATTTCCTGCAACAGAATCGTGGTACATCTGCGGGAATACCGGACTATCTGCGATGTGGAAAGACGAGTTGCGTTTGTGAACCACTGTAGCATAGGAGGATTTGGCAGGATTATAACCGGCGACGGCGGCATCGTAGGAAAACCCTAAAGTCATTAGCGTGCTTCACACAAGCACTGCAGCAAATGGGCATGTTGACCTCATTTTTGTGAGGTCTTCTCTTCTCCTCCCTAGAGCCTAGGATCTAGCTCTAGGAGTTCTTATTGATCGTCTTAGAAAACTAGAATTGAGACCTACCCCTTTAGAAATTCTAATCACTTCTTATTTTTTTTTTATGTCTAACATTTATGACACAAAACCATCGTCTTATGAACGAACGGTTATGGGCTATTTTGTGAATAAGGAAAAAGTTTCTAATAGAACTCCAAGCCTTAGGAAAACATCGTCACGACTTTTTCGTCACATACACACACAAAATGCACAACATTTACAAAAAAAATTACACGAGGTCAGACTTCAATTGACCCTAAAGGACGGGTGAAAATGTGAACTTCTCCGGACAACCTCCGACGACAAAATGGACTGCGTCAATGCGTCCGCGATACCAATTTTGGTAGGAAAGGACACTCATACTGTCATATTTTCGACACGAGAAAATTGGCATGCAAATCGATGAATTCATTAAAATGACCTCTAACGGCGAAACAGTCCGCGCCAGCGCGTCCGGAATGTCGAAAATACCTAGAAATGACATCCGTATTCGATGTCACGACGCACGAATAAAACACAAATTATTTTTTTTTATTTTTCATAATATTAAATATTTTCTTTTATAAAAATATCCTTAAATTATAATTATATCAAACCTAAATCTTATTTACGCCTCTACCCTCACTTAAACCCAGATTCGACCTTGCATTCGGCTCGATCTCGAGGCTCGTCTCCCTTTCCTCCGTGTGCCCTAGATACACGATGGATCCGCGCGGTTCTCCTTGCCGTTCTCGCTCGCGACTCATCTTCTCGAGTCATCCTCTGTCGATTCGCATACGCAGCTTGCCTCCTCAAATTTCGCCTTGGCTTTTAGGCTCTCCAATTGGGAGAGGCGTGTTGGCCGACCCTTCTCCTTCTCGAGGTTGTAATATCTCCTTCTTTACTGTGGCATTTATTCCCCTATGGTGTGATTCGTTGCTAGGAAGGCTAGTTGGTGGCTTTTTCTTCTCTTCACTCTATCTATAAAATGATTTTTTAATCTACTGTGTTGGGTTGTTGAAAATTTTGAGAGAGAAAAGAGAGTTTTTGAGAGAGGAAAGCTTGAATTTTTTTCTGCTATTGGGGAAAATATCTCTCTGTTTTGCTGTTCAAAAGCATTTGTGGGGTGTCATTTTCTAAGGCTTTTAGGAAGGGAAATTTTGCCGAAATCCTCTTTAAGCTAGAACTTTTGAGTGCTAGTGGCGTGGAGCATTTGTGGTTGTCGTTTCTGGGGATATTTAGGAGGAATATTTCGCTTGGAGTGATTTTCTTGAATCATTCTTATAATTTTATTTTAAGTCTGCTAAAAAGAAGTATTTTTCTCATCTCCTCTATTTTACATCATTTCGGATGGCATGAAATATGAAAGTTTATTTTGAAGCTTAAGCATGAGTATTTACTTAGATTGTGAGAAATGAAGCATGCATATATGGATCACCTCTACTTTTCTTTTACTTGAAACACTTGAAAACATGGCTAAGGTGGTCTTGGAATGCATTTTACTCCTTTAGAAATACATATGGAAAAGCATATTTGGGGCTGCCTTTATTAATTTCATTGCTTGAAATGTTTGGAAGCATGAAATACATGTTGGAAATTGTTTTATGAGATGAAACATGTATTTGGGGTTCATTCTTGCTTCTATTGCCGCCCCTTTGCTGCAATACATGTTGAAAATTGTTTTATGAAAAAAAAAAAAGTTTGGGGCTCATTTTATGTTCCTCTTGCTCTTCCCCTTTGTTCGAATTGTTGGAATGAAATTATCGAAACTTTGATTGTTGATATTCATGCTCACAATAAATGCTGAAAAATATGTTCTCTTTTGGTTCATTTGGTGGTCTCGGTCTTAGCTTTTTCTTCAGGGTTGAATTGGAAACATGCTTCTTGTTTTGCCCCATGTATTGGGCTCGATTGCCCTTTTTCCTAGGCTCGGTTGTGGCTTTATGGAATCTAATTTTTATGACCCTATTTTAGCCCATTTAGTGGGATCGAATTGAGCTTCTTTTGGAATTAAATGTTGATTGGAAATGCTCTCACTTGTTTTGCCTCCTTACTGAGTTCGGGTTAGCATTTATGCTACTTAGTTTTGCCCATGTACTGGGCTCGGTTTTAGCCTTCTTCTAGGCTGAATTTAATTGAAAGTTTTATATTAATTTTTAGCTCATTTGGTAAGCTTAGTTTGAGCTCTTTTCGAAATCAAATTTATACCTGGAATATTTCTCTATTTTTGAATATTTCTTTTCGAAATCAAATTTCTATTTTTGCTCCCTTTTGTTATTTGCTCCCTTTTGTTAGATTTGGTTCAGCCTCTTTGCTGCTCGGTTTGCCCATTTTCTTGGGCATGGTTTAGTGGCTGTTTTGATCCTCTTCCAGGTTCTACCCGTGAGCTAGTTTAGAGCTTATTTAAGTTTGGTTTGGGGTTAATTTAGTAGTTGCTTTGCTCTTCTCTCTAGTTTTACTTATGAGTTTGTTTGAGGCATGGTTTGGTGGTTGTTTTGCTACTCCTTAGTTTTACTTATGAGCTTGTTTGAGGCTTGATTTCGTGGCTTTGTTGGCTTAGTAGGCTTTGGTTTGCTGCTTTGTCGTAAGCCTCATTTGGTGTTTACTACTTTAAGATTGTCCTCGGGTTGTCCTTAACCGTGATAACTGTGAGTTGGATTTGAAGCTGACTTATTGTCTTTGTGATACTTGTCACCTTACCCGTGAGCCCTCCTCTCTTTTGTCCTTACCCGTAAAACTTTAACTTGTGATCTCTTGGTGGAATGGATTGAGCTAGTGGGTGTTTCTCTCTATTACCTTGGACATTTATATGGATAAGTTCATGTTTATGAAATAAAAAAATAATGAAAAAATGGCTTTTGCTTAAATATATAGCTGAATGAAATTGGTATTGGTATAGTTTTTTGAAATTTGGAAATTCATTCCCTATGGATTATTCTCTCTTGCTTTGTGACATATGACAAGTTCTTGAAACCTTGTTTCAAGAAATTGTAAACTTGATATAAATTGAATTCATAAAAGGGTTTGGAAATTAGGGTTTGGAAAGGTTTGGAAATTCATAAAATTGTCACGTGTTGATTCATTTATGAAAAATGAGAAAATGATATCTTTATAAGATTGATTCAAGGATCTTGAGACTTTATTAAATGAAGTTCAAACTGCATTTTTGAAGATTTATTCATTAAAATTTGATTTACATGTTGAGGCTTTCATATGTCGATTTGAACATTTTAAGTGTTGATTTTTTTAGATCACTTTCTTTTTTTTTACCTTCTTATGAATTTAAACGTCTTTAGACCGATAAATTCATGATTTTGTTATAAGTTTTATTGGTTTGACTTTGTTTTAATAATGCTTCGGTCTCCTTTTTGTTTATTTTATTTTATTTTATTCTTTTTTTTTAACGATCAAGTTAAAAATGGGAATTTCAGATTTAATTATATTCAGAAATGATTCATAGTCTTAAGGGAAATATGAGGGAAAGAAAAAGAGAGAGAAAATTAAAAATAAAATTTGGAAAAAAATAAAATTTGGATTTTCGAGGTGATAGAACCTAAAGGGGGATAGAATAGCGAACCATCTATCGTTCCTTTTTTGCATATGAAAGATAAAACTGTAAATTGAAAGAATATTAGGGGTTGGAAGAAAGTGAGAGTTTAGATAACAATTAGGGACATGGATTGGAAAGATTTGTAGACCTGCACTTAGGTCCCTTAAGTTTTGAATAAACTTAAATTCAATTGTTCTAATTAGGTTTAAAGCACACTTCACAACCCTTTTGCCAAACCCTTTTACCAAAGCTATAGGTTTACCCCTTAGGTTTTAGGAGCTTGATGGTGAGCTAAGCTTAATCTAAAGATGTTTGAGAGTTAGTTGAAAGACATTTGGCTGAAATTAGACGCTTTAAGACACTTCAGGTCCAAACTAAAATGTAGGCCTAGGTCTTAGGAGCACATCTTGAGAGAGAGTTTATCATCCTAATGTGCTAAGAAGTCAGACATCTGACCCAGTTCATGAGGTAACTAGGACAATAAGTACGAGAGTGCACTAAATTGTGATTCATGACTGATTTAATTAAATCAAATAATGAAATTCTTACCTTAACTTGACTAAAACTGAAATCCAATGCTCCGGGATTTGAGTTTGTTTTACACTCAATTCCTCCTAGCAATTGGGGACATTTCAATATCACATATAAATTTCCTATTATTAGTTTTTTATATGTGATATTGTATTTTATTTTATTTGTTTGTCTTTTCCCTATGATTTATTTGTTTTTGTTAAGTCTTTTTCAGGTTATACTTTCCTCTTTTACACAGCGCATAATAGCTAAACTTAAAAGAGCAATAAACCTACCAGGTGTTTAGGTTTAATTTATACTACAACATTTTATCTCACAACATGTTATATTGTTTTCATAGCCTGTTATACAATTTTACCAGCATGTCATACTACTCTTTATAGCATGTTATACTCTTCTTTCAACCAGCATGTTATACTACTCTTTATAGCATATTATAGTCTTCTTTCAGCATGTTATAATGCCTTTCTTCTTTACTGTACAGTACATTGTTACTTTTCTTTCACACTGCATGTCTTATTGCTTAGTTTTTGTATTATGCCTCAGTATAGAATAACCTAGTGGTTAGGTGCATTTTCAAAACTAAAATTAAATTAGGAGGTGCTACTATAAAGAATTTGGAGCGAACATCGTGGGCAGCACGACGAGGAACAACTTCAAGGTGGATCTGCAGCAGCAAAACATCTTCACATCACATAAACACATTCACATCACATATCACCTTCTTTAGTTTAAATTACAACCTATAGGATTACTCTTTAGACTTTTTGTACAACTCTGTTGTACAATTATGAGTCCTAACGAGTCCTAACGCTTTAGGAGTCCTAACGCTTTAGGATTCCGAGGTTACCGTGCGGTACGGTGTAAATCCTTATATCTTTTTAGGCTATTCGCACAGTCCGATATTGTGCAAACATAACTCTTAAATCATAAATAATTTGCATGATTAAAATATCAAATAATCATCATTTCAAAGAAATAAAGCCAAACAATAGGATAATTGAGAATTCACCGGAATTTTCCCCAGATCTGTGATATCCCTTACTTTTCTTCCGTTTGGATTCCTTAAATAATTATTCTTATTTTGAGTCATTCTCATTTGATTTTCGCATGTCCAATCGTGAAAACCTTAACTTTGAAATTCTGAAAGTAAAACCACCTGATCTTAATCGAGAGTTTTCTTAAGTGACCTCGATGTAATTAACTATAGGGGCTTGCCTCTATAGGGAACCGGAACCCAGATAAAATAAACTCTATCTAATTTTTTATGTTAGGTAGGGGAACTTGTTGGCCTTTTTATAAAATAATTTTTTAGTCTAGGTGATTGAATTCCTATTATAAGTGATTTATTTATTCTTCGGGATAAGTGTATTACTTGTAGTATTGTATTCAATCATCTAAACTATTTAAAATGTGAGACCCGTTTGGTCTCACCTATTTTAAAATTAAAATGTTACTTTTAAAAATCAAAAAGGTTATATTCATATTTAAATTATTTTCAAAATCATAAAATTTCATCAGCAAGGAAAGATAAAGGAATGCAAACAATAGTGCCCGACAAAGCAGGAATTGCACTAATCTTCATCACACCGGATCAGGGAATGTTAAGAAGTTCGGCCATTTTTTTTTAACTTTGTTATTTGAAAGAGGTGATTTGATGATTTTGAAAATAGTTTAAATATGAATATAACTTTTTTTTATTTTAAAAGTAACATTTTAATTTTAAAATAAGTGAGACCAAACGAGTCTCACATTTTAAATAGTTTAGAGATGATTGAATACAATAATACAAATAATACACTTATCCCGAAGAATAAATAAATCACTTATAATAAGAATTCAATCACCTGGACTAAACAATTTGTGACATCCATTTTGGTCTGCGAAATATTTTATAAAAAGGGCAACAAGTTCTCCTACCTAATATAAAAAATTAGATAGGGTTTATTTTGTTTGTGTTTCAGGTTCCCTATAGCGGCAAGCCCCGATAGTTAATTACATATTAAATGACCAAAGTCACCTAAGAAGACTCTCAATAAAAATAAAGAAATCTTATCTTCAAGGAGTTTCAAAGGGTAGGAATTTTCAATGATATCGGACAAAGAGGTGTGAAAGGGGATTGGTTCAAATTTGGAACATTTTAATATAGAGTCCAAAGTAGGAAGAACTAGGGGATGTCATGGATCCAGAGGAGAACCCCAGTGATCTCCCAAGCTATCCTAATGTTTAGCTTTAATTTTGAGGAGAAATATTTAGGTGTTTCACCCTGCCAATTTTTATTTGTTAGGGCTTACATTCGTGTGAAATAATCACAAAGCACAATATTGGACTGTGCGAATAGCCTAAAACGATAGAAGGATTTACACCGTACCGCACGGTAACCTCGAATCCTAAAACGTTAGGACTTATACTTGACAACAAAATTGTACAAAAAGCCTAAAGAGTGATCATATGGTTTGTTATTTAAACTAAAGAAGGTGATAGGTGATGTAAATGTGTTTATGTGATGTGAAGATGTTTTGCTGCTGCAGATCCACCTTCAAATTGTTCCTTGTCGTGTTGCCCACGATGTTCGCTCCAAATTCTTCATAGTAGCACCTTTTGGTTTAGTTTTAGTTTTGAAAATACACCTACCACTAGGTCATTCTAAACTAAGGCATAGTACATGTAGTGTGAAAGAAAAGTAACAATGTACTGTACAGTAAAGAAGAAAGACATTATAACATGCTGAAAGAAGAGTATAACGTGCTATAAAGAGTAGTATAACATGCTGGGAAAATAGTATAACAGGTTATGAAAACAATATAACATGCTGTGAAATAAAATATTGTAATATAAATTAAACCTGTAAACCTGGTAGGTTCATTGTTCCTTTAAGTTTAGCTAATATGCGCTGTGTAAAAGAGGAAAGTATGACATGAAAAAAACTTAACAGAAACAGGTAAATCATAGGAAAAAAACAAATAAATGGAATAAAATACAATATCACATATAAATGACCAAGAATAAGAAATTTATATGTGATATTGGAATGTCCCCAATTGCAGGAGGATTTGAGTGTAAAACAAACTCAAATTCCGGAGCATTGGGTTTCAGTTTTGGTTAAGTTAAAGTAAGAATTTCATTATTTGATCTAATTAAATCAATCATGAATCACAATATAGTGCACCCTCGTGCCTAGTGTCCTAGTTACCTCATGAACTGGGGTCAGATGTCTGACTTCTTAGGATCATTTGAACATTAGGATGATAAACTCACTCTCAATGTGTGCTCCTAAGGCCTAGGAAGCCTACACTTTAGTTTACTTGAAGTGTCTTAAAGTGTCTAACTTCAACTAAGTGTCTTTCAATTAACCCTCAAATATCTTTAAATTAAGCTTAGCTCACCATCAGGCTCCTAAAACCTAAGGAGTAAACCTATAGTTTTAGCAAAAGGTTTGTGAAGTGTGCTTCAAACCTAATTAGAACAATTGAATTTAAGTTTATTCAAAACTTAAGGGACCTAAGTGCAAGTCTACTAATCTTTCCAATCCATATCCCTACTTGTTATTTAAACTCTCACTTTCTTCTAACCCCTAAATATTCTTCCAATTTACAGTTTTATCTTTCATATGCAAAAAGGAACGGCAGATGATTCGCTATTCTATCCCCCTTTAGGTTTTATCACCTCGAAGATCCAAATCTTATTTTTAATTTTCTCTCTTTATGAATCATTTCTGAATATAATTAAATCGGAAATTCTTGTTTTTAACTTGACCGTTAAAAAAATAAAAATAAAAAAGAGAATAAAATAAAATAAAATAAACGAAAAGAAGACCGATTCATTTTTAAAACAAAGTCAAACCAATAAAGCTTAAAACGAAATCATGAATGTATTGGTATAAAGACGTTTAAATTCATAAAAAATTAAAAAAAAGAAAGTGATCGCCAAAAATCAACACTTAAAATGTTCAAATCGATATATGAAAGCCTCAACATGTAAATCAAATTTTAATGAATAAAGCTAAATCAAATTTTTTTGAACTTCATTAAATAAAGCTTCAAAGTCATTGAATCAATCTTAGAAAGATATCATTTTCTCACTTTTCATAAATGAATCAACGCGTGGCAGTTTTATGAATTTCCAAACCCCTTTATGAATTCAATTTATATCAAGTTTACAATTTCTTGAAACAAAGTTTCAAGAACTCGTCATATATCACAAAGCAAGAGAGAATAATTCATAGGGAATGAATTTCCAAATTTTCAAAAACTATACCAATATCAATTAAATTCAGCTCCATATTTAAGCAAAAGCCCTTTTCTTTTCATCATTTTTTTATTTCATAAGCATGAATTTATCCATGTAAATGTCCAAGGTAATAGAGAGAAACACCCATTAGCTCAATCCATTCCACCAAGAGATCACAAGTTAAAATTTTACGGGTAAGGACAAAAGAGAGGAGGGCTCACGGGTAAGGTGACAAGTATCACAAAGACAATAAGTCAGCTTCAAATCCAACTCACAGTTAAGGACAACCCGAGGACAATCTTAAAGTAGTAAACACCAAATGAGGCTTATGGCAAAGCAGCAAACCAAAGCCTATTAAGCCAACAAAGCCACCAAACCAAGCCTCAAACAAGCTCATAAGTAAAACTAAGGAGAAGAGCAAAACAGCCACCAAACCATGCCTCAAACAAGCCATAAGTAAAACTAGAGAGAAGAGCAAAACAGCCAACAAACCAACCCCAAACCAAACTTAAATAAGCTCTAAACTAGCTCACGGGTAGAACCTGGAAGAGGAGCAAAATAGCCACCAAACCATGCCCAAGAAAATGGGCAAATCGAGCAACAAAGAGGCTGAACCAAATCTAGCAAAAGGAAGCAAAAAGAGAGAAAGATTTCAGGTATAAATTTGATTTCGAAAAGTGCTCAAACCAAGCCTACCAAGTGAACTAAAAATTAATATAAAACTTTCAATTAAATTCAGCCTAGAAGAAGGCTAAAACCGAGCCCAGTACATGGGCAAAACCAAGTAACATAAATGCTAACCCGAACTCAGTAAGGAGGAAAAACAAGTGAGAGCATTTCCAATCAACATTTAATCCCAAAAGAAGCTCAATTGGATCCCACTAAATGGGTTAAAATAGGGTCATAAAAATCAGATTCCATAAAGCCACAACGAGCCTAAACAAAAAAGCAAACCGAGTCTAATATATGGGGCAAAACAGGAAGCACGTTTCCAATTCAAACCTGAAGAAAAAGCTAAGGCCGAGACCACCAAATTGACCAAAAGTGAACATATTTTTCAGCATTTATTGTGAGCATGAATATCAACAATGAAAGTTTCGATAATTTCATTCCAACAATCATTCGAAAAAAGGGGAAGAGCAAGAGAAACATGAAAGGAGCCACAAACATTTTTTTTTCATAAAATAATTTCCAACATGTATTGCAGCAAATGGGCGGCAATAGAAACAAGAATGAGCCCCTAAATACATGTTTCATCTCATAAAACAATTTCCAACATGTATTTCATGCTTCCAAACATTTCAAGCAATGAAATTAATAGAGGCAGCCCCAAATATGTTTTTTCATATGTATTTCTAAAGGAGTAAAATGCATTCCAAAACCACCTTAGTCATGTTTTCAAGTGTTTCAAACAAAAGAAAAGTTGAGGTGATCCATATATGCATGCTTCATTTCTCACCATCTAAGCAAATACTCATGTTTAAGCTTCAAAATAAACTTTCATATTTCATGTCATCTGAAATGATGTAAAATAGAGAAGAGAAGAAGAATACCTCTTTTCAGCATAATTAAAATAAAATTATAAGAATGATTCAAGAAAACCACTCCAAGCGAAATATTCCTCCTAAAGATCCCCAGAAACGACAACCACAAATGCTCTACGTCACAAGCACTCGAAAGTTCTAGCTTAAAGAGGATTTCGGCAAAATTTCCCTTCCTAAAAGCCTTAGAAAATGACACCCCACAAATGCTTTTGAACAGCAAAACAGAGAGATATTTTCCCCAACAAAAGAAAGAAATTCAAGCTTTCCTCTCTCAAAAACTCTCTTTTCTCTCTCAAAATTTTCAACAACCCAACACAGTAGATTAGAAAATCATTTTACAGATAGAGAGAAGAGAAGAAAAAACCACCAACCAGCCTCCCTAGCAACGAATCACACTATGGGGAAATAAATGTCACAGCAAAGCAGATATTACAGCCTCGAGAAGGAGAAGGGTCGGCCAGCCCGCCTCTCCCAATTGGAGAGCCGAAAAGCCAAGGGGAAACTCGAGGAGACAAGCCGCGTATGCGAATTGACAGAGGAAGACTCGAAAAGATGAGTCGCGAGCAAGAACAACAAGGAGAGCCGCGCGGATCCGTCGTGGATCTAGGGCACAGACGCGAGAGAGACGAGCCGAGCGCAAGATCTAGCGAATGGAGGGTTTAATCGGGGTTTAAGCGAGGGTAGAAGTGTAAATAGGATTTATGTAATAAATTCTATTATAATTTAAAGATATTTTTGTAAAAGGAAATATTTAATATTTTGAAAAATAAAAATTAATTTGTGTTTTATTCGTGCGTTTTTCTCGTGCCGAAAATATGACAATATGGGTGTCCTTTCCTACCAAAATTGGTATCTCGGATGTGTTGGCGCAGTCCATTTTATCGTCGGAGGTCGTCCGGAGAAGTTCGCATTTTCACCCGTCCTTTAGGCTCAATAGAAGTCTGACCTCGTGCAATTTTTTTTTTTTCTGAATTTTGTGCATTTGGTGTGTGTATGTGACGAAAAAGTCGTGACGATGTTTTCCTAAGGCTTGTAGTCTTATTAGGAACTTTTCCCTTAAGTCTTCACAAACTAGCCCATAACCGCTCGTTCATAAGACGATGGTCTGCCGCGCGGATCCATCGTGTATCTAGGGCACATGGAGGAGAGGGAGACGAGCCGCGAGATCGAGCTGAATGCAAGGCCGAATCCGGGTTTAAGCGAGGGTAGAGGCGTAAATAGGATTTAGGTTTGATATAATTATAATTTAAGGATATTTTTATAAAAGAAAATATTTAATATTTTGAAAAAAAAAAAAAAATAATTTGTGTTTTATTCGTGCGTCGTGACATCGAATACGGATGTCATTTCTAGGTATTTTCGACATTCCTCTAGCGCGGTCCGTTTCGCCATCGGAGGTAATTTTGACGAATTCATCGATTTGCATGCCAATTTTCTCGTGCCGAAAATATGACAATATGGGTGTCCTTTCCTACCAAAATTGGTATCTCGGATGTGTTGGCGCAGTCCATTTTATCGTCGGAGGTCGTCCGGAGAAGTTCGCATTTTCACCCGTCCTTTAGGCTCAATAGAAGTCTGACCTCGTGCAATTTTTTTTTTTCTGAATTTTGTGCATTTGGTGTGTGTATGTGACGAAAAAGTCGTGACGGTGTTTTCCTAAGGCTTGTAGTCTTATTAGGAATTTTTCCCTTAAGTCTTCACAAATTAGCCCATAACCGCTCGTTCATGAGACGATGGTCTCGTGCCATAAATGCTAGATATCAAAGGAAAATAAGAAGTGGTTAGAATTTCTAAAAGGGTGGGTCTCAATTCTACGTTTCTAAGATGATCAATAAAAACCTCAGAGCTAGATCCTATGCTCTAGGGAGGATAAGAAAAGACCTCACAAAAATGAGGTCAGCAGGGCGCAACCAGTGCGCGAGCAGTCAAGCAGTCGAGCAGTGAAACTGTGGC
>NW_018165792.1:85199-89857 GCF_001263595.1 Phalaenopsis equestris | reverse complement strand
ATATATGTATGTATATATATACATATATATATATAAATATGTATATATACATATCTATACATATATATGTATATATGTATAGATATACATGCATGCAGACATATGTTCTATCTGTAGCTAGGTATATGTGTATGTAGATATGTATATGTATATATATACAATTATGTCTATATAAATGTATGTATGCATGCATGTGAATTCATATCTTTTAAGCCCTGTTGATATACACAAAAAAAAGAAAAGTGGAAAGCAAAAACACAGGCAATATCAGTGGAGCATGGATAGTTAAGCAAACTAAATTAAGAACTATTATGAAGAAAAAAAACAATTTATGAGGAAAAAGGACAGCAACATAAGAATTTCATAATTTGAACATCAAAATCAAACAAACAGACCTACTTTTGTGAATAGACACTGCCATGAGGTGCTTGATAGCCGCTTCATGGAAGTGACACTAGAAAATGGAACTTTTCCATGTGAGCATTGAATTGAACTATTATCAATGGAGTAGAGCATTTGTGGTTGTCGTTTCTGGAGATCTTTAGGAGGAATATTTCGCTTGGAGTGGTTTTCTTGAATCATTCTTATAATTTTATTTTAAATATGCTGAAAAGAGGTATTCTTCTCCTCTTCTCTATTTTAAATCATTTCAGATGACATGAAATATGAAAGTTTATTTTGAAGCTTAAGCATGAGTATTTGCTTAGATAGTGAGAAATGAAGCATGCATATATGGATCACCTCAACTTTTCTTTTGTTTGAAACACTTGAAAACATGGCTAAGGTGGTCTTGGAATGCATTTTACTCCTTTAGAAATACATATGGAAAAACATATTTGGGGCTGCCTCTATTAATTTCATTGCTTGAAATGTTTGGAAGCATGAAATACATGTTGGAAATTATTTTATGAGATGAAACATGTATTTGGGGGCTCATTCTTGCTTCTATTGCCTTTGGTGTGTGTATGTGACGAAAAAGTCGTGACCATGTTTTCCTAAGGCTTGAAGTCCTATTAGGAACTTTTCCCTTAAATCTTCACAAAATAGCCCATAACCGCTCGTTCATAAGACGACGGTCTTGTGCCATAAATGCTAGATAAATGCTAGACATCAAAGGAAACATCACAAGAGAAATAGGAAGTGGCTGGAATTTCTAAAAGGGTGGGTCTCAGTTTTAGGTTTCTAAGATGATCAATAAGAACCCCTAGAGCTAGATCCTAGGCTCTAGGGAGGATAAGAAAAGACCTCACAAAAATGAGGTCAACAGAGCGCAACCGGTGCGCAAGCAGTCAAGCAGTCGAGCAGTGAAACTGTGGCAGAGCAGTCGATCGGCCTTTACGAACCTGCAACGTGAAGGCTCGACGACGCCTCGACGACGCGACAACATAGCAGACGACGCCTCGACGATGCACCGGACGACTAAGACGATCGACGGCGCGAGCTCCTCCGCCAGCCAGAGCCGAAGGCGAAGACAAAAAGGATCGAAACGAGCAAGCAAAAAATAGATGTCTGTTTCGAGCTAGGGTTAGCCATGAGCGGAAACGCCTCGACAACCCATCATTTAATGGTGATTATATATATATATATATATATATATATATATCTAATGAGAGAGTTTTCAGAGAGACATATGTTCTATATGTAGCTATGTATATGTGTATGTAGATATGTATATGTATATATATACAATTATTTCTGTATAAATGTATGTATGCATGCATGCATGTGAATTCATATCTTTTAAGCCCTGTTGATATACACAAAAAAAAGAAAAGTAGAAAGCAAAAACACAGGCAATATCAGTGGAGCATGGATAGTTAAGCAAACTAAATTAAGAACTATTATGAAGAAAAAAAACAGTTTATGAGGAAAAAGGACAGCAACACAAGAATTTCATAATTTGAACATCAAAATCAAACAAACAGACCTACTTTTGTGAATAGACACTGCCATGAGGTGCTTGATAGCCGCTTCATGGAAGTGACACTAGAAAATGGAACTTTTCCATGTGAGCATTGAATTGAACTATTATCAATGGAGCTGTAACAATAAGGCAGCTGTCAGCACAACATATTTTCAGCAGAAGTTGTTTAAGCAAGAAAAATCAGGACAGGAAGGGTATGCACATGATAATGCAAGCAATTTTCCATTCAGATGGTTACCAAACAGATAGTTGTTATGGGCTGTTCCAATAGCATGGTGACAAATTTTCACGAGGACTAGCATCATGTAAAAATAATAGAAAGTGCAATATAGTTTTATAATTGAATTTCAAATTGATTGGAATTAAATAAATCCAATCATATTTCAACAATATCTACTAGTTCAGGGATGTCAAAGGCCAATAAATAGGGAGTCTGATATATGAATTAAGAAAACGTTTTGAATAAATAAAATTCTTATTCCAATTTCGATCTTGTATGCGTTTTAGATATATGATTCCTTCAAGAACGATATAAGTATGAGTACTTAATTTCAGAAGAATTCATCTGGATGTACTTGAGTGAGATATAAATTCTCTTCAATTTGGTGAAAATTATGTCATTTCATCACTTTTCTTCTATATATTTCGTTACTAGAAGTGAAAATTTTTCTACCGGTTTTGATTTTTCATTGCTCAAATTTATCATTTGATTTTTCAGATGTAACCAATCACTGTCATAGTTTAGGCTTCTTTTGTATATTAAGAAATAAGTGATAAGTGAAGCATAAAAATGAGTGAAAATTGAGGCAACTGAAAATCATTACTTACGACGGAGTCACAGTATCAGCCCACTGCCGAAGCCAATCAGTTGAAATCCAAAAAAATGGTTCATCAAGGGACTGAACAGAAGCTTTATATAGAATCTGCTTTACTTCCTCCCTTCTTTCGGTTATATAGCTTAGATGCCTATCCTTTCTTGATTGGTAATCTTCGCAATTCTTGGAAGCCAATAAATTTAACTCCTGTATCTCTTTGTGCAGATGAAGCGGCAGAGCTGTATCACCCTCACTTTCAACTGCCTCAACAGTATTATTTAGTTTGGTATGATTTTCCTTCATACTAACAGAAGTATACATAAGCATATAAGCATCTGAAGAAGAATACATCTCCCCTTGACTAATAACTTTGTGGTCACCATTAGCAACAGAATTTACTGTTTCAGGCAAATTTGATCGGTCCATTTGCTCGCTTCTCATTGATAAATTTGAAGAGTTTTCTCCGAAAGGGTGAAAACCCAATTTAGATACATGCTCATCATCAAATTCCCACCAATGTGAGCTATTTTCGTCCTTAATATGGGCCACGTAATGCCCACTATTGACGGCAGTGCCTTTGTGAATAAGTATAGCTGACAACTCATAAACTAAACTGGTATCAGTTGGACTACCCAAATGGTTTCCCATGTTTAGCATCATTGGAAAACCAAATACAGAAGTGATTTTCTTCTTAGTTGTAGTCTGCAAAATATATTAACAGAACAACAGACTAACCAGATAAAGCAGAATCTCGCAAGAAAAATCAAATACATTACTTAAATAAAGAAAAACTATGAATATTATCTGTAAAAGCTTAGATATAGATAACCTAAAAAATTGATAAAATTTTAGGACATATATACCTTTGGCAGGAATATATAACGCTTTAGTTGCAAATTAAGGACAGAAGGAAGCGAATGTAGCTTTATACATCTAGTAGCATCAACTCGCATGCCACAAGATTCACAAAAGTACTGATTTTCTCCGTGCAATTCTTCCAAGCTTAGATAATCATTTAGACTTTCATCAAGATTACTCAAACCCTTGATATTCAGCTCAAGTTCATAAAAGTCTTCCATCTTTGAAGAAGCATCAGAATCTCTTCCGCAGATGGAGCACCTGCAGACATCACCAGGCTTAGATAACCGCATATAGAAATGTTCCATTTGGTCAGTAGCAAATGGAGTGTACTGCATTCCTTCAGCAAAAATTTTGAAAATCATGGTATTTGACTTGAAAAAATTAAAAATGCAATATAAAATTACAATGTGTTTAGAATTCATTCTCTAATTCTACTTCAATGTATTTGAAATCCATTGCATTTAGTCAAATTCTCAATACACCGCTTTGTGTAAAGTGTTCCGTGCTTGAAGGAACAAAAAAGTATCAAAATATTCCATGAGAATAAAACTGTCATGAATGCCAGTAAAAAGCATGATTAACTGATGTAGAAACCCATAACTCATAAAACCACATTATAATTAAGATAAAGGCTAACAATAATGATAATGTCTACAAGATTCCTCAAGCTGCACAGAATCTAGTTGCTAAAAATCAGAAGGGAAAATAAATCTGAAACAAGAACAAATAGTCAAAATTATATAATTTCATCAACTAAAAATCTTATAGCCAAACCTGGTAACATGAGAGACACTCCCACGAAATAAATCCTGCACAATGGTTCTTACATTTGGGAACTTAGAATGGCTCAAAGAACCTTCTAGCAAAGAAAGAAACAATGTTAAGAACTCATGGCTATCCTGCTAATCACCATTATCAAGCTCAAGTGTCTTGATAAAAGGAGCCGAATCAATACAAGCCAATTTGCTAGAATGCAACTTCGCAAATAGGAGAGCAAGTTGGCCCAAAACAGGATGACAATTCAAAAGATCGGGTTCGGCAGAGAAAATGCCTTCCCG
>NW_018165792.1:75209-85189 GCF_001263595.1 Phalaenopsis equestris | reverse complement strand
TGCCGAGTTCATAAAAAGGCACTGAAGAATGCTGTTGGCATAGCAGGTAGCTCCAAGATTAGTTAATCCAGCAGGGATTTCGGTGGATGTACGGATATCTTTATAAGGGTTAGGACCAAGAGATTGAATAATATCTGGCATCCTTTGCCACAGGCCACTTTTCCTATTTCTGTTAGGTGGTGGAATTAACCCACAAAAGCAATTTGGTGAATCCTTAGAATTACCATGGCATTCCAGGCTTCCAAATTAAATATAGCTGGCATATATCATCCTCAGAAATCTCACCTGTTAAGTGAACTTTTCTGTCAAAAGGAAAATTACGAGATTAGTAAGTCAAAGGATTTAAAGAAAAGCGATAAGCATCTGAGGCAGAAAAACCGATTTAACTGAAAGCATCAAACCTCAGGATCTCAGAAGAAGAAGAAAAACCACTATCATCAGTCCGTTGCCTTTTATTTTTGTAGCGAGTACAAGGCCGATTCATCATACTCTATAAATTTAATGACCTATAATATAATGGTAACAGAGCATCTAAACAGAAAGTAGATAACCGGCGCAGCACATAAAGCAAGAGAGCGACCATGGACAATTATCAACATTTCAAAACATCCTGAAAGCAAAACATAATCCCATCATTTTCCATACAATGAAGTAAAGCATGGCATATAGAATGAAAGAAAAAAAAATTAATCAATTATGGGTAGCTATAATTAAGGAATGAAACAGTGTTAAGGAAAAGAAGTCTAAATCTGGAATAATTCTTTTCTGCCTTCCTAGGGAAAGCCATAAAAATAAATTTTCAAAATGGTTAGCAAACTGCACTGAGCAAAATAATAACACAAACATTTTATTTTCTTTTCAAATGAATTCTTCAACATTTTTTGGATCATTTGGGCATATCCCAGTCACACATTGGACATAAAGTAACATGAACAAATGAATCTTATTTTTTCTAGAAGTCCTTAGACCCTTTCTATCAATTTCACTGGATAACTCTGCAATTTGGAAATCCTAAATTTTGTGCTTGCCAATAGACAGTTCATTAATTTATACTGTGTTAGATTTATTACCAACCAAACATCCATACATAGATGCCTTACATGAATGCATGGCCCAAATCAATCTCAATTAGGGTTGAGTAATTAATAAATTCTCTATTTCCCTATCACTTTCTTTACTACCATTGTAACTTGACACACCTAAGTTTTCTGTTTCCCAGCATGGCAACGATTAAAAAGTAGCAGATACATCAACATTAGAGATGTTGTGAATCTAACAAAGGTTATAGTTAAGACGGGGAACTGAGGCAATTATTGTTTTTTTAATTAATTCCTAGAACTAGCATACTAGGGTACCAAAGGCCGGTTTGTGTTCAAGGAAAATTGGAGAGTACAAGTTTTTCAAATGAATTCATGGAAAGAAAGCTCTTATTTTGCATTTAAAACCAATATTTGACCAAAACTATTGACTGCATTATTAGCCCAAATTAAGCTCAAATCAATTTTTTTTCCACCATGAATCTTATATTTTAAAGGTTTAAGAAATTGCAGTGGTTAAGTGTCACTTCAGTGTTAATTGGACAATGGTTCAATATATTATCCTCCATTTAAGTGACATTTTCAGCAATGCACAGTATCCTCCATCCCTCCCATGAAGGAATATTTTAAAAGGGAGAAAAGGGTATATTCCTCTATTCCAAAGCAAAGTAGGAATAAAATGAGAGGAAAGAGCTGAAGCAGTGGGGTGAACCAACAAGGACAGGAGTCAAAGGCGTCTGCTGGTTCAAAGGCCGTGAATGCAACAACAAATGATCTGAAAATAATTGTCATTTCTGAATCACAACATATGGTTGCCAATAAGGATATGGCCTAAGAAATAGAAGTAATAAAGGAAAGCAACTCACACAAGGTATTTCTTTTCTCACTAATTACCTTATATCCTCAACGATTTAGCAAACACACAAGAGATGGCAAAAGATAGTAAAGCAATAGTGTATATTAGCCAAAAGCTTCAAAAGAGTCAATAAATCAACCATTTTCCTTATCAAAGGGGAATTGTTATGTTAATTGAAAAAAGTAATTTCTCGACTTTCAAACAAGAGGAAGAATGGTTTGGTTAAAACCTTGAACGAAATAAGACGTGTATCAACTGAAAATGAGAAAATTTTATCCAAAAAAAGAAGGAATCTTAGTACAAGGACAAATATAACTAGTTTGGTTAGTTCCCACTCAGGCAACTGAAATAGAAAATGCACATAAGCAAACAATATACATGAGTCAAATATAGGATATTGGAAATGAATGAAGTTGATTGATTTACTAGATGGCATAGAAGAGACGGGCAGACATCAGGAAGGAGAAATTAATATCTATTGGTCACTTAAGAACCACCAAGCAATAGAAAACACATGAATTTTATAACTCAAAATAATTTCCATAACCACACTTAAACAGTCATTCTCACCAAAGCACTCCTGCCGGTTGGACAAGAAAAAATGGATCTGTACAGGTCCCATAAAGAATCACCAAGCAATTGAAATAAAATGAATGTTATAGCTCATGAAAACATTTCCATAGCCTCTGTAAAAATTTCATCCTCACCAAAGGTACTATCATTTTTCATGCAATATAAAAGTTTTTAGAGGACTACCTCACATAAACCAACCCCATCAAGGCAAACTGTGAAAATTTTATTTAAATCATGGCTCATCACATTAATTCTACAAATACATTTAACTCTACACATAATAGGCAAAACTGCCAAGAAAATTCTCATGAAATGAAGACCACATTACATGTTTGAAAAAACCAAAGAAAAAGGAATTACACCCAGTTCCATTGCCTACTGCAGGAAATAAACACAACATTCAAAAAAACATGGCAATTGAAAAAATTAAATAATTAAAAAAAATACTACTCACAATTCGAACCAATGTTCACAAAATCAGGCATGGTGATGAATTATTATAAAAATTCAGAATTAAAAAGGAGAATTTTGTTTGGCCGAAGAAAATAATTAATATATCTTTCTTCAGCAATCAACAATACTTCCTCCTCCTAAGACACCATGACATTAAATAGATTATCACATGGTAAGAACATAGACACATGTTAAACCTAACTTAAATAGGATCTGCAGGGATAAATCCTCCATTCATGAAAGGAGGCCTCTCATTATTTGAATTGTGCTAATGCAAGCATTCCATACAAAGGAGAACAAAGCAATAAAAAAATACATAAAAAGAGAATATCCACAATAATGAGAATATATTATAATAATAAATAATCTACAGATCTAATATAAATATAAGATGGGCATTCTAATATGTATATGGTGATGAATAATTCTAATAACTAATAATTCTAGACTTCCCATACAAACTCAAGTTGTTGTTGCAAGAAGAATCAAATGTTTGCCAATTAACTAATAGCTCTCTCGCACTACTCACCAGTCGGCATCTAATTTTCTTCTTTTCTTTTTCTTTTATTTAATCTTTTTAAATACACCCTGCAATCTTCTCCCCTGCACAAATATCCAACCTCCCAAGCTAAAATTTCTTAAGTCTCAACGCTACCAATTCTCCACACCAATTACTGAATTCCTTAGCTACAAAAAATCAACCAATTCTTCATCACATTTTACAAGTAACACCAACTCAGACATTTCATGCCCAAAGTTTTCTACACAACTATCTCCAAAGCTCCAAAAAGAAAAAATCATCTTACAGCCTCTCTACTCTCAAAGTACATCAAGGTTGCATCTCCAATTCCTCTCGATATGAGTGCTCCATCCAACTCTTCACACAGTTAAGAACCAACTCCAAATCTTAATAATCCAACTCACAAAAACCTTCCAATAAAGCCAATACATTACCATAAAACAAATGAAAAAAGGGGAATGGAAGAGAAAGCTTAAAAAATCCAACAATAACACCAGCAAGCATTAATGTGCAACCAAAAGCAAATTGATCACCAGCTAGAAGAGGAGAAAGCAGATGAAGCAGGCACTCATATACCATGTCAAATTCATCAAAGGCTACGTCTTTCATTGATTGAATTGTGCTAAACCAAACATGCCAATATAAATGAATACATCAATAAGAAATACACAATAAACGAGAATATCCTAATAATAAGGAAGTATTACATTAAGAAATATAGATTACCGCTATAGATATTAGAAAAATATATTTAGATAGTAATGAACAATTGAAACAACTCTAATAATTCTACCTACATATTTCTAACCCCTGAGACACGAGGACATTACTTAGGTTATTGCATGGACCTCTGCTAAACCTAATTAGAAGAGGAATTGCACGATAAAGCCGTAATGTAACTTTACACGTGGTAAACCCTATAAAGACTTTAAAAAAAAAAACGCTCAGAGTCCAAGATATTTCACGGGAGAAAGGGCTATCTCTACATTCAAAAGATTAACAGACCCGAGCCAAGGAACTGATACCGCATAAACTCGTCTTCCAACAACGGAAGCGGCGTCTCGGAAAATACCAAAGAAGGGACATTTTCCTCTAAAAGCAGTTTTAGAATAGGAGACATGGTGCAAATTAAAGGGCAATAAAGAGGCGAACCAGACTGTGAGAAGAGTGAAAGCCAAGCCAAAAGCGGAACCCTGCATCATCCTCTTCCGCCGCTTAAAGTTTCGGTTTAGGCGGCAATGGAAATGAAACTTATTAGACGCAAGTGCTGAAATAAAAACCTAGGCCAGGCACCTTCTCAAATGCAAAGAAAAGAACACCACTGGACTCCAACGCGAGAGAGAGAGAGAGCGGGAATACGGGAGTGAGGGCCGACCGTACAAGGCAAAATGGAGTTGTAATACCACTACTGGCGCGACGGAGGCGCTGTACGGTGGAGGGTGTAGTGTTTTGGGCATAAACTATATTTTGGTAGCTCATCCTTGTGATCTGATTTTTTCAAAAACAAAAAAAAAAATTGTAATAGCTATTGCGCGTAGCTTATCAGCCATTTGGGGCAGCTTATAAGTGCGGCGGTATTTTGAAAACGCCGCCTTAGTGTTTGTTTCACGCATTTGAGGAGCGTTTTTCCAAACTGTGTTTTCTAATTTGTACTACACGCAGACAGCGAGTGTACCCCTATTATTCGTGTTCTGTCTCTACCTGTTTATTCCATTGCCCTCGTGACTTCGCCCTAACTTTCTCCTCTGCCAAAAGCCGAAAGCCTCCACTCTCGTCTCCGCTCTCCGATCCTCCCTCCGCTCCTCTCTCCTCTGCCAAAAGCCGCCACTGGGGCAAGTAGGTCACCGAGATCCACCTCCCTAAGAACCGCACCAAACTCTGACTTGGCACCTTCGATACCGCCGAGGAAGCCGCCATGGCTTAAGCAAATATTATTTATTTTTGTGGGGCAATTATGAATTTGGGCCTCTGTAAAATGGAATTTTTGACATTTGCAGGGTTTTAAAGGTAGGATGGTGGTGTTTTAATAGGTAGATCTCTTCCTGGTCTACCATTTATTTTTCTTGGTATTATTAGGGATGGAGTGTGTTGTTAGTAATCTATAACTTTAGAGTTGTAATTATTAATGTATTAATGATGTGTATTTACTTAATTATTGTTGGGCTTGCTTTTTAATTTTGGAAAATGCATTGGTTTACTTGAATCAGTTTTTGAGTGATATCTATATCAATAGTAATAAAGATTAGGAGTGTGCCTTTACAAAGAAAAAGGTAAAGGACTTATGTAAATGTAATACTAGATATCATATTATTTTAAACATATCGTGGAAGTACTTCTAATGACATTCTAAATTTGTCAGCTTCAATTTATCGCCCTTGAGAAAGAAAAACCATTAGCATTGTTCTACAAAGAATCTAAAAATTTTAGTTCAATTAGTCATCATCATATTACCGTTGCAAACTTCTCCACTGTGCGCGGCCGAAATGGTTTTTTTCACATAAAGCTGCAAAACAGCTGTTCTCAAACCGCGGTAACCAAACATCTAAACACTTATTCAGTTCCGGGGCAAACTAGTCATTTATCCAAAAACAACTATAAATCATAACTATAAATCAGCTGTTTTCCAAACGCATAAACCAAATAGTCAGCCAGCTTATCTGGACCAGCTGCTCCTCAGCAGATTATCCGGATAAGCCGCTTATCAGTATAAGCTGGATAAGCTTCACCTGCCTCAAACAGACCCTTAATCAGCTTATCAGCAGATTATTCAATAAGTTGCAGCTGCTCCAAACATACCCTAAATCATTCGAATAAACTAATAAAAAAACGTTTATATGTTTATGACCAAATTTTTATATATTTATAAATTTATCCTCAATTTAAGTTTTTATATTTATAGAACTAAAATCTTTCATTTAACAATAAAAATACTACTATTTTAATTTTTTAAAAAATAAAAGACATTTTCGCATAAACAAGAACACATATATGTAAAAATTAAAATTCAAATTATAGAAATAAAAATACGTAGAAATTAAATTGTATATATATATATTCTAAAAAATAAAAAATAAAAATGATTTATAATAAGAAACTATGCTTAAGAATGTTATATTTAAGGGCACATTTGTTTTGACATTTTAGCACACATTTGTGCCAATCCTGGGAGATTGATTGAGATTCTACATTGTCTTAATGGTTTTTTTATATTATTAATATTATTTATTTTTTGTGGGGAAATTATGAATTTGGACCTCTATAAAATGGAATTTTTGACATTTGCAGGGGGTTAAAGGTAGGATGGTGGGGTTTAAATAGGTAGATCTCTCCCTGGTTTACCATTTATTTTTCTCGGTATTACTAGGGAAGGAGTGTGTTGTTAGTAATATGTATCTTTAGAGTTGTAACTATTAATGTATTAATGATGTGTATTTGCTTAATTATTGTTGGGTTTGCTTTTTAGTTTTGGAAAATGCATCGGTTTACTTAAATTAATTTTTCAGTGATATCTATATCAATAGTAACAAAGATTAGGAGTGTACCTTTACAAAGAAAAAGGTAAAGGACTTATGTAAATGTAATACTAGATATCATATTATTTTAAACATATCATGGAAGTACTTCTAATGACCAATGATATTCTAGAGTTGTCGGCTTCAATTTATCGCCCTTGAGAAAGAAATACCATTAGCATTGTTTTACAAATTTAAAAATTTTAGTTTAATTAGTCCCCATCATATTACTGTTGCAAACATCTTCACTACGCGCGGCCGAAATGGTTTTTTTTCACATAAAGCTGCAAAACAACTATTCTAAAATCGCAGTAACCAAACAGCTAAACACTTATTCAGTTTTGGGGCAAACTAGTCATTATCCAAAAACAACTATAAATCAATTGTTTTCCAAACACACAAACCAAACAACAAGTCAGTTTATCTGGATCAGCTGCTCCTCAGGAGATTATCAGGATAAGTTGTTTATCAGCATAAGCTGGATAAGCTGCAGCTGCCCCAAACAGACCCTTAATCAGCTTATCAGCAGCTTATTCAATAAGTTGAGCTTATTCAATAAGTTGTCAATAAGTTGCAGCTGCTCCAAACATACCATAAATCATTCGAATAAACTAATAAAAAAACATTTATATTTTTATGACCAATTTTTTATATATTTATATATTTATCCTCAATTTAAGTTTTTATATTTATAGAACTAAAATCTTTCATATAACAATAAAAATACTACTATTTTAATTTTTTAGAAAATAAAAGACATTTTCGCATAAACAAGAACACATATATGTAAAAATTAAAATTCAAATTATTGAAATATAAATACGTAGAAATTAAATTATATATATATATATATATATCTTCTAAAAGATAAAAAAAATGATTTATAATAAGAAACTATGCTTAAGAATGTTATATTTAAGGGCACATTTGTTTTGACATTTTAGCCCACATTAAGAACCAAACCAATAAAACATAACATTTGAATCGAGTGTTTGGTGGATGATGTTCTAAACCATAGTGTCATTTTTATTAAAACCGCAGCCGCGCTATTTACCACTCATTCTGCATTACAACACAACCACCCCCTCCCTTCATGAAACCCTCTCTCTCATCTACTATGGTTCATTGGTCTCTCTCTCTCCCCGTTTCAAGTTCGCACACCCCTCCTCTCATATATTTTATTACAAAAACCAAATCAAGCAATCTCCCATCACCTTCTCTAGTTTGCACGAACCTGCAAGTCGAGCAAACAAAACCCGCCCACTCTTTGGTTCTTGTTCACATGGGTATAGCCAAAGCAGCCAAAATCCTCTCCCTCCTCTCTCGGTATTTGGTTCGCAGTTCGCAGCTCGCAGCAAGGTATTAGAGAGAGAGAGAGAGCTGAGAAGAAAAAGGTATGAAAGAGAGAGAGAAATCTAAGAAATGTAAGAGAATCTTTAAATGTTAGAATCTCCTATAATGAAGATCCAAAATGTCTCTTTATTGATGACATGACCTCCTATTTATAGGATTCCGATAATACAAGTACATGCAAGGAAAAAAACAGTTTTCATGACGGTCTAAATAATTGAATTCAACTTATATAGTAATGAAAAGAAAGGCAGTGTATGATAGATCACTCAAAGCCGTGAGGTTGGTCAACTATTGGTCGCATGTCGAGTGTAGGTATCGATAGGTCGCATCTTCTTGGAAATTTTGTCGCTTGATTAAGGCATGCAGACCTTTGTGAGCAGTCTCATGATTTTCATCGCTCGACATATTCTGTCAAGCAAAATATTCCATCAGTCGGCCGGTTTTGTTGGTTGACTGAGACATAAAGTCAATCGACTGTTCGCTGCTAAAATTTTTGCTCTATTGTCCGAGACTTTGTTTGTGCACTTCTACTTTTAGTCATCTGATCCCTTCAAGATTCGTGCTTGAATTTTTGTGGTATTCATATTAGCTCCCGATTTTCCTACTCCTTGATTACAGCTGCTACGATAAGGACAAGAAAATTAAGAAATATTAAAAGGGACAAAAATCAAGAAAGTTAATTTAATGCTACATTCTCCCTTTTTTTCATTCCCGACAAACCCTATAAATAAGGGTGTAAGACTTTTAGTTTGAGATCAACAAGGAAGGCTTTGCCATATTTTCAGCTGTGAAAAAACTACAACTTCTTGGATTTGAAAATAAAATAAAGGACTAGAGGAAGAGATTTGTGATTGCTCTTGCTCTAATGACATGGAAATTTGACCAAGTCAACAGACACAGTGTGGGACAAGTTAGAGTCCCTCTCAAAGAAGCTGCATGTTGTCGACACAATGTTGAACGAGTGTCACTCTCGGTTCCACAACACACTACTAAGAAGATAATCACCCGGGTGCTGAAGGGTAAAATGGCTCAAGATTTATGGTTATTTTCTGATGCTATTAATGCCAACTATGTGAAGGTGACAAGGGAAAGTCGACTACTTAGCAACAATGGTTGAGGCTTCCTTTGATAGCAAGTACTTTCATTGATAGTTATGTATTGAAAGATTTACCCCTTGATGTCATTGCCTCTGTGACGGCCGATACCAGCGGTATAAATTTTATAACTTCTGTTTTAAAAGCACAATTATTATTCAAAATTGACCAGCGAAGTTACTATTATTGCTCAATATCATTTGGTTGATGAAGAAAAAAGCTGAGGAAATAGGTATGTAGTTAATGAAGGAGTCGAGGCTCCTAGTATTTCGACACATCAGTCGACCTAACCAACAACCTTACAGTGGCCTGATCTGAGGCTCCTAGTATTTCGACACATCGGTCGACCTAACCAACAACCTTACAGTGGCCTGATCTTCTGCTGATTAGTGATGTCTCGCTTGACTCTTAACTGTCTAATCCTTCTCTTATTAACTTGACAGAAAAGGCCAAGGCCATTGACCATAGGAAAATATGTTGAGATTTTCATACCTATTTTATGTTGTTTTTAATGATATTGCACTTTAAAGAAATGTATTTTTGATGTTTTGTTGCAGGAATAATGAATTAGGGTCATTGGAG
>NW_018165792.1:74634-75072 GCF_001263595.1 Phalaenopsis equestris | reverse complement strand
CGACGGTGAGATCGACGGTTATGCCTACTCAAGCTTTGGATAAGGCCAAATTTTGAAGAGAAGCTTAGGAAACTCTTGGGAAAACTCATCCACAACTTTAAAAGAACAGTTTGGCCGAAAATTAAAAGAGTCTGGAGGCCTTGAAGGTTAGAGAGGTTTCATTAGTGTATAAAATTTCCAATAGAGTGTAACAATTGTGAGGAATTCTTCAAGAGATTGTAAGAGTGGAGGGAAAGTGACAGATTTCTTCCTCCTTGCTACTTCGAAGAGGAATTCTGTGTGCTGTAAAGAAATGAAGAGATTCAGAGGAACTTCGAGGAGTGTTCTTGAGGAGAAATTAGAGATAAGTTATTTACTTGTTGTAGTTTGTATGACTTTGATTTTATATATGAATTCTGAGTTTTGTTGTGTTTTCCCCATGAGATCTGAGTAGTTTTC
>NW_018165792.1:72995-73601 GCF_001263595.1 Phalaenopsis equestris | reverse complement strand
AAAATCCTGATGTAGCTGCTAATTCATTTAAGCTTAAACCTGCTATTATCCAAATGGTACAAAACAATCAATTTGGAGGTACACCAAATGAAGATCCAAACTTACACCTCGCTAGTTTTTTAGAACCGTGGGCTACTTTTAAATATGACAGAGCCTCAAACGATACTGTTACACTTAGACTTTTTCCTTTTTCTCTGAGGGATAAGGCTAAGATGTGGTTAAATTTGTTAGCATCGAGATCTATTAGAACTTGGGGAGAACTTTCACAGAAATTTCTATCCAAATATTTCCCTCCATCCAAAACTGCTAAACTTAGAAATGACATAACATCGTTCTGTCAGATTGATGGAGAGTCAATATATGAAGCTTGGGAGAGATTTAAAGATGTTCTTAGGAAGTGCCCTCATCATTCGTTACCAGATTGGTTGATAATTCAAACTTTTTATAATGGATTAGTAGGATCTCTTAGATCGATTATAAATGTTGGTTCTTTAATGTCAAAACCTTTTGATGAGGCTTATTCATTAATAGAAGAGATGGCTACCAACAATTTTTTAATGGCCCTCTGAGTGGGTAAATCCTTAAAGAGTAGCTAGTATCCATGAT
>NW_018165792.1:71157-72263 GCF_001263595.1 Phalaenopsis equestris | reverse complement strand
TTTTCTAAATTTTTAGAAATTCTTAAGAAATTAACAGTAAATATTCCCTTCGTAGAAGCTTTAGAGAAAATGCCCAATTATGTAAAATTTATAAAAGATATTCTGAACAAGAAAAGAAAGTTCGTTGATAATGAAACTGTTGCACTAAGCGAAGAGTGTAGTGTGATTATTCAGAAAAAACTTCCTAAAAAATTAAAAGATCCTGGGAGTTTCACTATACCATGTGCTATTGGTTAAAAATTCTATGGAAGAGCTTTATGTGATTTGGGAGCCAGCATTAATCTTATGCCTCTATCAATTTTCAAAATATTAGGATTAGGAGAAGTTTTACCTACTTCTGTAACTCTAAAGTTAGTTGATCTTTCAGTTACATATCCTAAGGGAGTTATAGAAGATGTGTTAGTAAAAGTGGATAAATTCATCTTTCCTGTGGATTTCATTATTTTAGATATAGAGGAAGATAAAGAAATACGTATTATTTTAGGGAGATCATTTTTAGCTACTGGAAAAGCTATGATAGATGTTCAAAAAAGAGAATTAACTACGAGAGTTAATGACCAAGAAGTTACTTTTAACATTATGAAATCTATGAAATACCCTGTTGTTGAAAGATATAATGAATGTTTACGCATGAAAATTATTGAACATCTACTGAAAGAACATTTTAAAGAACATTTTGAAGATACAAAGCATTTTGAAGAAGAAGAACATTTTGTAGAGAAGGAACAATTTAAAAAGAATGATGAAGTTATTTTGGGCAAATTAGACAAATGAAGAATTAAATTATGTTCAGGAAAGAGTTGAGATGTTGGATATTACGGAAAATGCAAAAATCTATTTCCACCAATTATAAAACCACCTGAACTTAAGATGAAAGTATTGCCTAGCCACTTGAAGTTTTTGTTTTTAGGAGACTCATCTACATTACCTGTTATTATATCTTCAGAATTAAATTATCAGCAAGAGTAAAGACTATTAGATACATTAAAAATATATAAGAAAGCTTTTGGTTGGACCTTAGCTGATATTAAGAGAATCAGTCCTTCAATCTATATGCACAGAATTATATTAGATGAACAATATAAAACAAGAGTTGATCCACAAAG
>NW_018165792.1:66236-67338 GCF_001263595.1 Phalaenopsis equestris | reverse complement strand
GTAAAGTTTCTAAGGAAAGTGTTATTTTGAATTACTGCATCCAAAGGGGACTGTCGTTCGATATTGGATCAATAATTATGAAGTCGGTTCTGGGCCTGATCGTTCATGGATCAACTTATGGGCTTGGACACCCTTCAACAATTTTCTCACTTTGCAGTCAGTTCCAAGTGTCCTACAAAAATTGCGAAAAGCTACTTCTACCATGGAAGCCTTTGGACCCAACTGAGAGATTCCTAGCTTTTGAAGATGAAAATGACATGGCCATTATAGTAGATCAATCATCTCAGAATTCACTACCAATTCATCCCTTAATTCCTGATAAGACTCTGGTGATCCTGCACAGAATCAAAAAATTGGAGAAGGAGGTACAAAATGTCATGAATGCAATTAATAATATCTTCAATTTCTTCGATCATCTAGACTGGAGGATGAAAGAACATTTTAATCACTCTAGACATTTAGAAGATAGTTTGATATGGCTGATGAGGAGGATGAAATTGATAGAAGAGGATTTCACTGAAGAATTTCCATTCTGACCCTTCTACAATCTCTTCATTCATGTGTAATCAATGGGTGATCTCAGAGGAGAATCTAGTACTGAGTCTGATGAATAGTAGATTTATATTACTACTTGTCTGTCTATCTATGTAATTTGATTTGAACTCTGTATTTGTTTTGCTTTAGAATTATGCTTCTAGATCTCTGTATCGTTGAGACTAAGCATAGGATGTTTTGTTTTCAGCATTTTAAGTGTTGTGGCTTGGATTGTGATGCTGAATTAATGTGTTGAGGTTAAAAAAATACCAGACTTAGGTGTGTTATATAACGTATACTGTACCCCTTGGAATTTATATATAAAACTGATGTTTTGTGTTGTGAAAGTTTATTTGTGATAAGTACATCATTTCGTCACTTAAAATTATGTCTATAATGATTAAATGGATGTCTCTAAGGCTTAAAATTGATTGAAATTGCAAAAATCCAGAATTTGGACAAAATTAATAGATCCCGCCGACAACGCCCTGCGAGGGCGCTCTAGACGTCGCCGACGGTGAGATTTTCCCGAGACTTAGGATTTAAATTCCAATTGAGCGCGCCGACG
>NW_018165792.1:59531-65459 GCF_001263595.1 Phalaenopsis equestris | reverse complement strand
TAGTAAATGTTGTGCTTATTTAATGTTTTGGTTTTATACTTATTTTAAAATTTCTTTACCCAGAAATTCCTCTAATGATTTATATGTACAGAAATATCCTAATATTACAAACTAGTTGAAGTTAAAATTTTAAGAAGGAACTGCAAAAATTTCATAACGATGAAAATGCCTAAAGTACTAAGTATGATTTATATTTAGATTTTTCTTTCCACCTGTATCATTCATATTGAAAAATTTAAGTTTGGGGGAGGGAAGAAAAAGATTAATTATTAGATGTTCTCAATTTCAATATTTTAAAAAATTATTAATATGATTTTTTGTAGTGAATTTAATTCAGATAACTATATTTTGTAGAAATTTAAATATTATGGAAGATTTAAACGAATATTTTTGTAAGGAAAATTAATTTTGTAGATGAAGATATTTAGTATAAGAGAATAAGACTATAATTAACTATTTAAAGTAAAGAAAACTATATTTTGAAATATTAAGAATCTTAGAAATTCATTTGAGAAGAAAAGATTGGGGCTCAATAATGTAAAAGCTATGAAATGCTTATAAGGTAAAGGAATGCTTTGAGTTTCAAATTTAGGAAAAGAAAGGTGATGTTCAAAATCATTAAAGGCTATCAAGATATAGTAATCCTCACTTGAAAAAAGAAGAAAGAAAGGATGGAAAACAATCCCTGAAAAAAAAAATATAGAATTGAAAGCAATCCAAAGGAAAAAGTGGAAAGAAAGAAAAAAATATGAAACTGTGGAGAAGCTTGAGAATATGGTTTAATGTCACCAGTCTTCACTGGACCTACCAAAAGGGAAAACTTAAATACATTCCTGAACTTATATTTATGGAATAGGTCTTTTTACTAGTAGAGTTCTCATGAAGTTCTTATCTTTTGGATATTCTAAGTGACTTAATATTACAATATAGAGTCATTCTTAAAATAAATAGAAACTTGATGACTAAATAATCTTGTGGCTACAGAGTTAATTCAATTACTTGAATTATTTCTGAAAATCTCACTATGATATTTATTTAAGTCAAACTTATAGTATTTCTGAATTAAATTTTTACTGCAGTAGATCATAACTTTTATAGAGTACTAAAATTACTTGAGGGCAAGTAATAGTTAAGTTTGGGGGATTTTGACCGAGGAAAATATGTTGAGATTTTCATACTTATTTTATACTGTTTTTAATGATATTGCACTTTAAAGAAAGATATTTTTGATGTTTTGTTGTAAGAATAATGAATTAGGGTCATTGGAGCAAAAAGATGCAAAAATGAGCAAATTTGAAGCGAAAAAGACCAAAATGTGGAGAATTGAACTAGGTCGCCGACGGCGGGGATATTCTAAGTGACTTAATATTACAATATAGAGTCATTCTTAAAATAAATAGAAACTTGATGACTAAATAATCTTGTGGCTACAGAGTTAATTCAATTACTTGAATTATTTCTGAAAATCTCACTATGATATTTATTTAAGTCAAACTTATAGTATTTCTGAATTAAATTTTTACTGCAGTAGATCATAACTTTTATAGAGTACTAAAATTACTTGAGGGCAAGTAATAGTTAAGTTTGGGGGATTTTGACCGAGGAAAATATGTTGAGATTTTCATACTTATTTTATACTGTTTTTAATGATATTGCACTTTAAAGAAAGATATTTTTGATGTTTTGTTGTAAGAATAATGAATTAGGGTCATTGGAGCAAAAAGATGCAAAAATGAGCAAATTTGAAGCGAAAAAGACCAAAATGTGGAGAATTGAACTAGGTCGCCGACGGCGGCCTCGACCCCGTCTTTATTTAATATCACAATTAAACCCTCCTTAGTATCATTAGTTATTTAATAGTTATTAAAATCATCTATTTATTTCAATTGCCTATTAGTGACAGATAAGCAAATTGAAAATCATGTTGTCAATTTTATGGCAATCAGGTAACAAGTAGGAATTTTTTATTGATCAACGAACATACCTCGTTTGAGTTGGTCTATTGAGCTATCGCCCTAGGAGGGACACACATATATGATGATTTTGATAAGTGTCGTAGATCTTGTCACCAACACATATATCAGATCTTGTATTTTAAGCATATAAAAAGTCGCGGTGAGCCACCAGCGTCAAGGTTTGTACAGCCTCCAGTTGTCCTGGGCTTATGGTTATGAACCTTCTGTGTCTCCAAGAGGAGATCCATCTCTCCATTCAAGGAAGGAAGCATAGGAGGATGAGCAAACACCCCCCCCCCATCATTGAAAAGAAGAAGGAAATCCTTTGCATGGCACCAGTAAAGGGAGGAGAGAGGATGTTCTACATTGACTCCGATGACAAACTCCATCTTGTGGTTACCTCTAAAGATTGGTATCCCCACACTATGGAAACTCCAAGAATGCCTTGTTCCTTTCTGGAGTTAGTGTGGTCAAAGTGCTTTGTTCATGAGTTCAAGGAGTTGAGCCACTCAGATATAATTTAGCACACAACCCGGTTCAAACCGTTAGTAGCACAAGCTGCCTACTTTCAAGATCTAGTGATGAACAATTTTGTGACAAACACAAATAAGAGGATCATCTCATTTGATGCTGATTTGCTAAGAGTTAAATATTATGAAACACTGCTCCAACTTAAGCTTGGGAGTGCTGTCGCAAAGAGCAAAGAGTTGGTTGGGATGTTGGATGCCCATAAAGAGAAGGTTGTTTCATCTGTTCTAAAAGAAAAACACATGATGAAAGTGACAAAGTACTTTCACTGTGTCATTGATTACACAATTGAGAGATTTATTCACCATGATCTGATTGACGCTAAGTTCTCTCAGCCATACAAGTTTGTCACTCTTAATTCTAATAAAGCTGATGATTTTGCGAAGGAGTTTGTTGAGGAAAGTGGCAGCGACAAAGATCACTTGGTCCCCATTGAACTCTCCTAACACTTAGCATAAATTTGTATTTTTTGTGAGAGAAATGATGTAATCAATTATAAATGTTTTTGCATATATATAGTTTTTTTGCTCGACATTTTTATGTTTATTTTATAAGGCTTGTGACAGATTTTGTGGCAATCAGGTAACAAGTAGGAATTTTTTATTGATATGTTGTCAATTTTATGGCAATCAGGTAACAAGTAGGAATTTTTTATTGATCAACGAACATACCTCGTTTGAGTTGGTCTATTGAGCTATCGCCCTAGGAGGGACACACATATATGATGATTTTGATAAGTGTCGTAGATCTTGTCACCAACACATATATCAGATCGCCTTTTGAGCTAAGTCTAAAAGTGGTATGTCTTTATATTGATCAACTATTACCTGATCGATTTAAATTATTGTTTGATAATTGAATCATAATTTAGTAGCTTTATGTCAATTATCTCATAAATTAATTCAGTTGTGAAAAAAATAGCCTTTTTTATCAATTAATTTATTTGCATCGATTGGTTGCTTTACACAAGCTTTATTTATTGCTAGTTCATTGGCACGTTCCTTCAATCAAATCTTTGTCATGGCCAAGTTTACTCCTTTCACTAGTTACAAATCATGTTGTCACTTGTGTAGTTTTTTGCATCAATTTTTATTGTCACAATTGTAGGGTGTCCACCTGAATGGTTCAAGATGGTCTACGATTTGTCTGTAGCATTTGATAGCTCAAGACACCCACTCGAGACCTTCTTGAACTTATTCGGGGTCAAGTGGCTAGATTTGGTGACGATTCAGCCCTATCTAAAAAAATTCTCTCCAGGAGGCTCATTTAGGATGTGAGACTTGTTTGACACCAAATTTGATGATTAGAAGTCACCATATCTCCATCCAGAACCTTCCACGACCACCGCAAGTCACAAAGTTCACTTCAATGTGCTATGAGAAAATTAGGGTTCGAGACACCCTACGTGCGCCACGACTTAGAATGACTATTGGAACCAGTTTCTCTAATGAATGACTGATCAAAACACTTCATTTTGAATCTATGGGACTGTATCTCACTTATATGGAGTCTCCCATAGCTTTTAGATAGAAAAAATATTCTATCGAGCGTTCCCGGTGAAAATCAGGGTTTCAGACTAGATCGACACCATGGGGCCATCTCGAAGGCCCATGCACCCAAAATACTTTTTCCAATTATCAAGCCTAAGCCCCCTGAGGTCTAAGACTTACTTTTAGCACTTAGACATATTTTTGGGCACCTTGTCGCCTAAAATAGGCAAAAATACTGAGTTTTCCCGAGAGCTTGGTGCTTAGGCACCTAAACCTGACGCCTTGACACCCAAAACATGTTATTTTGCCCGAGAGCTTGGTGCATAGAAGACAAAAATAGAAACTTAGGTGCCACTCTACGTCTTGATCATGAAAATGGCTGTTATGAGCGTCGTTTTGATGTTGTAAGCTGCCGTTTCTCCTGGGAGCTTGAATGTAGGGTGGCTAATTTCATTTTTGCCCCTCATCTATAAGGATTCAATACCTCTTTTGGGGGGAATTTCAGTCATATGATATGGGGAGAGGGGTTTAACCTAAACTTTCCCCTTCATTCCAGGGATGACCTTATTTTTGTCCAAGGTGGCGCTTTTGCTCCACCGCCCTCCACCTCCTCCTTCTTCTTCGGCAGGGACATGGTGACATGAGGAAAGCTCTTACGGAAGATCTTTTGAAGGTATTGGAGAAGCCTTGTAAAAGCTTCTTGGAAAAAAAGCAAGGAGAAGGGGTTCTCTTCCCCTCCTTCATCTTCATCTTCTTCCTCCTCATATTCTGCATATTTTCCTACATGTTGTGAGGATGTGAGAGGGTTTTCTTGAGGAGGAGCTTGGGAGAAAGGTGTCAATCTCCTATGCTAGAGGAGAGCTTCATCTTTGCTTGGGGGAAGGTTGTTGAAAGATCGCAGAGCATCATTAAAAGTTCAACAGAGCACCGCCAGAGTTCGTTGAAAACGCGAGCTTTTCTCTTATCGATAGCATAGCTTAATCCCATTTAAAGAGAATGCATCTGAAAGCATCACAGTGGTGAGAGTTTCCTAATCTCTTAGTTGGCCCTAGGGTTAGTCCAGTCAGGCGTGTGGGTTAGATCGCCCACACGTGGTGTGTGCGTTGGATTAAACCGATGTGATCACATGCCTATGTGATCGATCATTGATTTACCTAAGGAAAGCCCTAGGTTAGGAATCCCATGCGTCATCCATTCTTATTCAGAGCTGAGTGATTCCATGTTGTAAGTTTTAAGCCTTAAGCCTATTGGGCTGGAATCTCAATTTCCCACGGTTTTGACACTCCCAACCTTCCTTACAGAAGCTGGCTGAGTTCGATCTTAATGGATGGGAAAAGTTTTGTAGCTAGTTCATCCTAAAAGATTGTGGGTGTTCATTGAGCAGGAAAATATTTGTAGCTAGTCTGCCCTACAAACAGTGGAGTGTTTCCCCTATGAGAAATTGAATGGGCAAGCCCTCCACATTGTCATGCCAAAGTTGGAGGCAACTATGCTGCAAATTTAAGGGTGTCACCATAGGTTTCCTACGTGAGGTCCTTAGGTCAAGTTTCATGCTCCATCGAGTGTTCTTTGGGATTTATTGCATGCACATTGTCCATCTTGTTGCATTTTTGCATGTGATCATTGATGCGGGGCGATTTAGTGTGACAATTTTGCAAATATTTTTCAATATTACAAAATCACACACGACATATATATAATAACTATGCAATATAATCCCAACAAAAATACTTTTTATGTAAATAATTTATCTTTTAAAACTCTTTTTAAACTGCCAAATCCCCTTTAATATCAATAGAAGTATACGTATCGCTCAAGTAATAAAGGGTTCTAATGGAGTCCTAGATATAGATTCCAGAGGGAAGTTCAAAAATCCTAAAGTAAATTATGAAAATTATTTTATAACAAAAATAAAAACAAAAGTAAAAGTAAAGTACGAAGTTTGAAAATTAACT
>NW_018165792.1:47364-58923 GCF_001263595.1 Phalaenopsis equestris | reverse complement strand
ATCACAAATTATTATCATTTAAAACCGTGGAAAACAAAATCTATTCTTCACAAAATCATATCTCAATGTAGGGAGAAGGATAAAGAAGACTACTTAGAATTCATGAGAAGGATACCACAAAACATGGATTTCATTTATAAAAATAATTTTACAAAATAAAATAAATAAAAATACAAATTATCTTCATAAGCAATCTTTCCGAAGAAAATCCCTAGAAGTTCTCTCCAAGTCTTTCTCTCTTTACAATCACTCCCAATTCTCTCTTAGAAGCTTAGAAGTGTAATGAAGAAGAAATCTCTCACCTTCCCTCTCCTCTTACAACCCTAGAAGAAAATCTCCTCTTGTCTCTCTATCTCTAACTCACACCCACTTTCTTCTCTCTCACGCCACACCCCAAAGCCTCCTCAAGTCTTCTGTTTTTATTTTGGGCTGCCTCCTTTGGAAAAGAATTCAAAATTCCTTCCAAAATTCTATTCAAAAGTTAACTCTTTTGAATTCAAAAGAGGTGTCATTTGATCCAATAGTCATATCCCTTCATAAAAAAACATTCCAAAGTGTCTAGATGCATTAAATTACTTCAAGAGGTGTGCAGAACAAGTGTCCCTTTGAAACTTTGCGCAAACTTCATCTCGAACTGTCTTAATTTGAAAAAGCCGTCCCTGGCGCATCATGCGCTAGTTCTCTGGATTTTGGTGCATCATGCGCCGATCTGGCGCATCATGCGCTAAAATCCCAAAATTTGCTGTTTTGGCTCCAAATTTTATTCCTTTTACCATTTTTGCTCCTAATGCCTAAAAATGATATATCTGCAACAGAAACACAAAGATACCCTCTTTAAAAGGCAATATCACAAAAAATAAGCATAAAATAAGTACTTAAAATAGTATATTATTTTGGTGCACCAAAATCCCCCAAACTTAAATGTTACTTGTCCTCAAGTGACACTTTTATTACATTAAGATTTCTGAATCTCTATTAATTTCAAGAAGAATTGCAATTTATCACATTAAGGACATTTATAACATTCATATGAAAAAGAACTTCATGAAACCTTTATTAGGAATGCTACTAATACTTCAATACAAGTTTTCAATACAAGTACTTCAATACAAGTTTATAAAATTTAATAAAGCTCTTTCTATAAGTTGATTCAAGTGAAGCCAATTTTTTATTAGACATCTCCTTAAGCTTCTCCTCACTTATTTTCTTTTCTTTTTCTTTCTTTTTTTTCTTTTCTTTTAGGATCTTTTCAATCATTTCATTTCTTTTTCTTTTTCTTTTTCTTTTTCTTTTTCTAGTGAGGATTACTATATCTGGATAACTTTTGATAATTTTGAACTTCACTATCCTCTTCTTAAAGTTAAAACTCTATACATTTCTTCACTTATAAATTCATATTAGTTTATGATTTTTCATAAAGTCTCATTCTTTTCTTCTTATATGAAACTCTAAAATTCTTAATACTTCAAAGATACAATTTTCTTTACTTTAAATAGAAAAACATAGTTCTATCCTATCATACCAAATATCTTTAACTTTAGAATTTAACCTTCATTATTAAAAATTTTTTACCTAAATTTACCATAATATTTATAAATATAAGTATATTCATTTAAAGTTAAATCTTAATATCTCAGGACATTTTAAATTAATTTTAAAAATATAATTACTTAAGGACAAATTAAATTTAGTTTACTCCTTTTTAAAAGAAAATTTTCATTCCCCCAAACTTAAGTTTTAAAGTGTTTTTTTTTAAATATTTTTAGTATAAAATTTAGTAGGTTAAAGAAAACTGTAAATGCATTAAAATAAAATCTGACCTGTAGAGAATTTCTGACTATGAAACTGGGCTCTAGTATACTGCAGGTAGTAACTGTAAAACTACGTACAGGCTTTAAAGTATTAAATTAAACATAATATATTCTAGAGAACTTGTTGGGACTAAAAAACATAAATACAAAAAATGAGAAAAAAACTTAACTGACAAACTAAACTAAAAATACTAAAAATGCAAAAAAAAAAAGTGAAAGTCTCCAGTTACTATTATAGATTCAGTTCACAACACAACATAATAGTTTTTACTACAACGGTTTTCAAATAAAAGTTCATCATAATGTAAACACCAACAACAATCAAACATAAAAAATATACTAAACAAGAATCATAAAACATCAATCTTCATCTCCTTCCTCTTCTTCATCTGATTCTTCTTCTTCTTCTTCTTCTTCTTCTTCATCATGAATGGGAGTATAGGGAGTGAAACTGGGGCAAGCAGGAAAGTCCACATTAGGTTCACCCCTAAGATATCTTACAACGACATTCTCAAAATAAATATCATGTTGTACTCTCCTCTACTGGTATTCATCATGAACTATGTTCATTTGTTGAATCATGAGTTGATCCATAATACCTTCAAACAATGTAGATCGAGAAATAGATGCCCCTGCAGCAGCTGTAGAGGGTTTATCCCTTCTTCCACTTTTATATTCAACAAATGATTCTACTCTCTGAACCATATGCCTCCCAATCAGATTCTGTGACTGTAATCTCTCTTCATTTCTATGGGATTCTACTCCTGATTGTTCCCATAGAGTGAAAATCAAAGAAGGGTATCCCAAACCTTCACTTGTAGAACTACCAGCTATACTCCAAGCATGTTGAACTATAAGTGCACCAAAATTTATTGCCTTCATATTCTGAATGCAATAGTTTAGTACAACTCTGTTATTAGTAACATCAGCCAAATGATTTGTTGGCAACAGTCTGACAGAAATGAAGTGGTGCCATACTTTTGACTGAATAGTCAACATGGAAGCGGAGAAGTTACCTATCTTGTTATTCTTAATCTTCCATTCCCCTCTTCCATTAGTAAAAAATGCAATCACTTCTTCCAATGATGAATTAGTTATCACAAATGTAGCATATTCATAAAAAAATATGTTTCTAAGCCCATAAAAAGCCTTGATCCTTTCAGCAGAAAATTCGACCTGCTTACCTCTCACCAAGATATGATCTTCAGCAGTGAATCTCAGGTTTACAAAAACTCCCAAACCATCGGGACAATTGCTACGGCAGTGAAGTAGCAGAATCAGAACCTTTCTGAATCCCTGGAAAGAATTAGTCTCTCGACCTCGCCACCTGGGTTTGCAAATGCCCTTTCTTGGATCATTCTTTTTGTCTCAATCTGAGTATCATAACTTTGCTGGGCTTTGAAATTAAAAAATCTTTGTGCATCAAAGTCCTTGACAGCCTTTCTCTCTTAACTCGGGGAGCCATTTGAAAATTCTATGAAAAACAAAATATAGTCCAAATAAATCACTAAATAAAAAATCTAATTCGTCAAATAATATTATTTGGTAAGAAACTTTTCACCATGATTTTTCTTCAAGCTTTTTCATCAAAAATCCCAAATTTCAGATCTCCCAAATCCATGGCGACAATAAAAAATTCCTAAGTTAAAGTGAAGCTCTTACCAAGAGAAGATGAAATCTACGGGTTTTAGCCGCTAAATCCTTCTCTTTCGCCCACAATGTGATGCTCTAGACCAAGGTTTTGAGGTAGGAGATGACTCAAGCTGTGAAAATGGAGTTTGTCCATGCAATTTTGCAGTTTTCTAAGCAATAAGGCGTGTTCGGACTTTTGGCACATCATTCGCCAATTTGGTTCATCACGCGCTAATGCTCTATAAATTGGCACATCATATGTCAAAACTTAAATTCACCAAATTTTGGTTTCTGTGGAAATCTGCCCCATACCGCTTTACATTAACCTTTATTTGACTTAAATAAACCTTTCTAAGCATATATAAAAATCACACTAACACAAAACTTTCACAAACAACAACAAACTCACATTTATATATAAAATCTGAGCTATTACAAGCTAACATTTTTCAAGCCAACAAACATCAAATTCAGTGTTCTAAAATAAACGAACATCCTAACACTGAAATCTAAACACAAAATGCAAAACATAAACATAGATTGTGTTCATTAGAAAGGAAATGCAATCCAACTTAACAAACTAAAACAAATAGTACTAAACAAAAATGTTTCGTGGATAAATTAAGATCAAACATCTTCTTCACTATCGTCCTTCTAGATAACTCCGATAGATTGGTAGTGCACATATAGGTTATAGAAGGGTCAAAATGGAAATTCATCAGTTGAATTTTCCTCCTCACTCCAAGCATGTAATCCAAGCATGTTTCTTGAACATACAAACCAATTCATCTTCAATATGCATGGTATGTTCAAAATGTTTCTTTAGTTTTCAATCCAGATGATCCAGCATTTTAGTAATATTTCCAATCACATGCATAAAATTCTGCACATCTTTCTGTATCTTCTTGATCCTCTTTGAAAGTGCACTCGACTTGTAGTATGGCTAAACAAGTGATGAATTCTGAGATCCTTGATCCATCAATACATTCATATCATTTTCATCTCTCATTCCAATACAGTTGCAATAGACTTCTGGATCCATCGTCTTCCAAGGAAGAAACACTTTTTCTCAACTTTCATAAGATATTTATATACTTGTGATTGACTCAATATAAGGAAAATAGTGGATGGATGTCCAAGTCCAGTTGTAGATCTATTCACAATCAAACCCAAAACTGATTTCACAATAATAGCTCCAAAATCAATAGGTTTTCTGGTTTGAATGCAATAATTTAAAATAGCACTCTCCTTTGTTACCTTACTAATCTTCATAGTAGACAGTAATTTTGATGAAATGAAGAAGTGCCAGACTTGAAACTGGGTTTAAAAATGACAAATGAAAACTTACATTTCCATCATCTCTGGTCTCCCAATTTGCATCTTCATCCGTATGGTAGCGGTAGAGTTATATCATATTCTCTCTTGTAGGGGTAAATTTTGCCTAATGGCAGATAGTTACATTTTCAATAATAAACATCTCATTTATTCTTGAAGGACTGAACTGCACAAACCTGCCTTGCACATAAATCATTTCTTGGTTGATCCCATGAAGATTTGCATAAAATTATTTTACTACAGGAACAACAACAGTGGCAGTAATGTAGCAAAGCACTTCCCAACGCCTCTACGCAATAGTCTCTTCTACTCGAGTATTCGACGTGTTGAATCCTCGATTTACAAATCCCATTTCTTTGAGTGTAATTTTTGTGTATCAAAATTGACAAACTTTCTCTAATTGAAAATTCCAAATCTATCAGAGTTTTTAGAGAGGGAAGTATCAAAACTGACAAACTTTCTCTAATTGAAAATTCCAAATCTAGCAGAGTTTTTAGAGAGGGAAGCCATAGGATTTGAAAAATGGTGACTTTTACTTCATTTTCCCCACTAAAATATGGTTTGGAGTCCATTTTTAGCAGTTATATCGAGAAGAAACCACCAAAAACCACCATTTGGCACATTTTAAACATTTTCAGACCTGCAACGCATCAAGCGCCAGTTCCAAAATTTTTGCCGTTTCGATTTTGATTCAATAAATTCTCAATTTTTCCATAAAATTAGGCAAATAAAGATGTTTTTAAATATTTTATCAAATGCATGGACTACATAAAGGCATAAACATAAATATACATAAAATATTTCAAACAAAACAAATTCAAAAACTAACTAAACAACGATACATATGAGTTGCCTCCCACAAAGTGCTTGGTTTAATGTCACCAGTCTGACATTCCCAGTCTTATTATGGGTGACCCAACATTACAATATCTTTAAAAGCTGGTCTTTCATCATCAAAATATGATTTCAATGTGTGCCCATTCACTTTAAATGTTCTTCCAGTCTTAGGGTCTTCAATATTAACTGCCTAATAAGGATAGACTTTTATAACTCTGAATGGCTCTATCCACCTACACGTCAATTTTCCAGGAAATAATTTCAATCTTATATTATATAATAAAACTTCTTGTCCTGTCCAGGTTCATGTCCAGGTTCAAATTCTCTTTTTATTATTTTTTATTATTTTCCGATCATGTCATTCTTTCATCTTTTCATTATAAATCATTGAATTATCATAATATTCATTTCTAATTTCCTCAAGCTCATTTAATTGAAATAATCTTTTCTCACAAACTTCTTTCAAATTGAAATTGAATTATTTTATCGCTCAATAAGCTTTATGCTCCAATTCAACTAGTAAGTGATAAGTCTTGCCAAAAATTAATCTATAAGGGGACATTCCTATCAGTGTCTTTTAGGCAGTCATGTATGACCATAATGCAGTATCCAATCTAGTAGACCAATCCATTTTATCAGAATTAACACTTTTTTCCAAAATTTTCTTAATTTCATGATTAGATACTTCTGCTAAACCACTAGTCTGAGATGATGATCAGTTGCAATTTTATGCATTATATTATATTTTTTCACCAATCTTGCAATTGTTGCATTCCTAAAATGATATCCTCCATCGGTAATGATTACTCTCAGTATTCCATATCTCGTGAAAATATTTTTAATTAAAAATTTTGAAACACTCCAAGCATCACATTGAGGTAGATTTCTTCAATCGATTTTGAAATGTAATCCATTGCAATCAATATCTATATATTTTCGAATGAGGGTATAAATGGTCCCATAAAATCCAATCCCCATGCATCAAAAATTTCAATTTCCAAATTAAAATTTAGAGGCATTTCATTTCTTCTTGAAATATTACTTACTCTCTGACACTGATCAGATCTTTTGATATATATACTAACATCTCTAAATAGAGTAGACCAATAAAATCCAGATTGTAAAATTGTATGAACAGCTCTATCATTCCCAAAATGTCCTCCAAATTCAGAATTATGTCATTTTTTAATAATTTAATGAATTTCTTCATAAGGCACACATCGTCTCATCATTAAATCTTTACATTGCTTATATAAATAAGGATCATCCCAAAAATAAGATTTTGCATCATGAATGAATTTATTTTCCTGCTATTTTGTTTGTTCATATGGTAAAATACCCTTAACAATATAATTTACAATATCACCAAGGTATTTCCCATCCTTTTATAGCATAAAGTCGTTCATCAGAAAAGTTTCATTAATCTCTTTTTCTAAATCAAGTATTTCTTCTTGTTCTAGCCTAGACAGATGATCAGCAATTTGATTATCAATCCCTTTCTTATCGACTACGACAAAATCAAACTCTTGCACTAGAAGTACCTATCTAATTAATCTTTGTTTAGCCTCCTTTTGCATCAAATATTTAATAATCGAATGGTCAGTATGCATAACACATTTAGCTCTAATCAGATATGATCATCAGATATGATCTAAGCTTATGATCTAAGCTTATCAAAAGCATACACAATAGCTAATAACTCTCTTCTAGTGGTGGTGTGATTAATCTAAAGATCATTAAGGGTTTTACTAGCATAATTGTTGACCTCACTTTTGGGTGAGGGTTTTGGGTCTTTCCTTTAGTGACAGGATCTAGCCTTAGGACTTTCCTAATGACTATCTTAGCATCTTAAAAGTGGTACCCACCTTCTCCTTAGATATTTCAACCAAGTCTTTGTTCTCTATGTTGGTTCTATATGTGATCAATAATCTTTAATACAAAGATTCAAGATTACATAAGGGAACCCTGATGAGAATTCCTATAGAACCTTTGGACCATAGGAAAGCCTTGCACTGTTCTACACCTTTTTTTGGACTCAATACATTGCATCATCTTTCATAATCACCATGATCATCATAAACATTACATTTTCATATCACAATATTGCAATCATTACACCCATGGGGCTGACAAAAATTATTTGAACCCACTTTATCCTAAAATACCCAACTTGAATGTTCTAATTTTTCAAAATTCCCCAAAAACTGCCATTGAATCACAAAATTCACTTCAAATCATTTGGTATTATCATTTAGACCATTTGATACCAAAAAATTGCAAAAATACCCAATTTTCCCAAAAATTACCAAAATGCCCCATAGACCTTCCAAAATATCAAATTTTCTAAAATCTCCCAGAGTCACCGATAAGTCCTAAAAATCACACCAAATCATTCCTTATGTCTTCCTGAGAATTTTGACTGTAATATTGTCAAACTTTCGGATAACTTTTTGACACTTCGACACCAAAATAACGAATACTTAAAAAATACTTTGGGGATCATAAAACCTTCCATATTGATCGAAAATGACCCCGAACACCGTCGTTTGACTCCAAATTTCTTCTTGAACTACCTCGAGCCTTTAAATCAATCTTTTGACCACTTTGGTCAAAGTTGACCAAAATTACCAAAATGTCACTCGTAGACAAAAAATTCTCAAATCCTCCAAAATCATTTCAAACACCCATAAAACCAATTCTTGACCATTTGTTGCACGATGGTTTCGCATGCAGGCTTTAAATACACAAAAAATAGTATGACAAACCCTGAACTGCGAAACGGACTGCGCGATCGCTTCCAAAACGCCGATTTTACTCAGAGGAGACATTCATTTCACTATAATATAAAGTTCGAACGAAAGATATGGGGAAGATAATAATAATAATATTATTATTAATATTATTAATATTATTATTATTATTATTATATATAAATAAAATAAAATAAATCTTATTAAACAATTGTATCTCATACCATACGCATGTCTCTCTTCCTCTCTCTCTCACTATCACATCCTATTAAAATAATAAAAATAATAAAAAAAGGAGAGAGAATTGTCACGGACTAACTTTCCTCAAGTCACCCGTGCGGCTTTAGCGCTCTTTCTTAGCACAAAATTAACCTTACCCCTCACAACACTGGACTTATGAGCCCCAAGCACTCTTAAGAAAAATAATAGAGAGAAAGGAATAATTAGCACTTGAATATATGTATATATTCATATAAAACTCTAATAAAATTCTCACGCATGGGCTTACCTTATTCCCTCTCCTCTCTCTCTCTCTCTCTCTCTCTCTCTCTCTCTATATATATATATATATAAAGAAAAAAATTCAATCCTATCATATCTATCGATCACGCATGCCTTTCACCCCTCCTATCCAGCTATCACGCATGGGATTAAAAAAAATAATAATAAAATAAAAATAAAAAATTTATAAAACAATCTTTCTCTCCCTCTCTCTCTCCACTATATAACATTAATCCATTCTTAAGGAAGCCACAACCCTCCATTCCCTTCTCTACACACAGCAATAGCTCGCCCACCCCTTCCCTCGCCAGAAACCGACGACGTCGCCGGAAAAACTGAAATTGAGCTAAATTCCGGTGAACCTCCGACCCGATGCAACAATCACGTCAAAACAACGCCACGAGGAGTTGGATAAGCTCAGGAAGACCTACTTATTCGAACCTAATTGAGGACAAACATCTTAGGCTCAGGTATATTTTTTAAATTGAGATAATATTCTCGAACTTCCCTCCCTTCCAGATTGAAAAGTAGATCACAAAGTACAGATATCCGTATGAATGTGATCTACTCTTTGAGTTGAATAACACGAGCCTAAGAACTCGAGATTTGGTTGAGAATTGTTGGAGAACGGACTCTGGGAAGTTTCAGCCGTTGGTTCTCCTCCGTGCGTCACAGCTCTTCTCGCGGGCGTGAGAGAGATGACACTATAGCGTTTATTTATTTATTTATTTTATTTAAGAAATTATAACTAAACTTCAAAATTCCTGTTTATAGAAAACTCAAAAAAATAAATCAAAAAATGCTATGAACTCATAAAAATGAGAATTTTTTTTTAAAACTAAAATCACAATTTTTCATTAAGTAGATATTTTTAAATTAATTTTTGAAGTTCTAGAGTATTTAAATCATAAAAATAAAAATATAAATGAAAAAATATGAAATTTGACAGAGATATTAATGGTCTTGGGGAAAGCTTCTCTGATTTTTCCAAGACATTTTAATGTCTCTATATTTGTATTTTAATTTTTGAACAAAATGATATATTTATGTAAATTAAAAATTGTAAAACTCTCTCTGATTGAACGTTTGAGCGTAAACAGAGGTTTAAAAATTTTAAATCATGTTTAAAATAATTTTTATAATTAAAACACGTTAATTAGGGTTCATGTTTAATTTAGGCTAAGTTTACCCAACTCAAGCTCAACCTAACTTCAATCTAGCCAATTCCCTTTAAGTCATGTTCAACCTGAATACAGACTTGTTCAACCAACTCAAGGATTGAGTCAATCACCCATTAAGTCCAATTTTAGTCATTTAAGGCTTTAGGCCAGCCAGTTTTTAGACCGAGTCTATCCTGGGAAAACTTAACCTTTAGCTGAGTCCGATTTGAATAGTTGGACCATTTTAAACATGAGATTTAAGTTATCCTATCATTCAATTCAGACTAAACTTCTTGGATTTTAGGGTTAGTTAACATGAACTTTAGTTTAGTTTAGCCTACATATTAGGTTCATCCTAAACTAAACCTTAATCTTAGGTTAGCCTTAACCTAAACCATTAGGATTAGTGATCCTAAACACTAAGATTAGCCAGTCTAAACACTAGGAATAGTTAACATAAACCTTAGGTTACTTAACCTTAAACCAATAGGATTAGTTAACCTAAACCTTAGGTTAGTTAACCCTAAACCAATAGGATTAGTTAACCCTAATTCATAGGATTAGCTAAGCTTATACCCTAGTTCAGTTAACCTTAAACCAATAGGATTAATTAACCTAAACCCTAGGTTAGTTAACCCTGAACCAATAAGTCTAAACCAATAGAAATTAGCTTAAACCTTAAGTTGATTAACTTTAATCAATAGGATTATCTGAGCTTCTAATCCAATAGAATCAGCTAACCTAAACCTTAGGTTAGTTAACCCTAAACCAATAGGATTAGCTAGGCCCTAACCTTAAGTTAGTTAACCCTAAACCAATAGGATTAGCTAACATAAACCCTAGGTTAGTTAGCCCTAAACAAATAGAATTAGCTAATCTAAACCCTAGGTTAGTTAACCCTAAACCAATAAGGATTAGTTAACCTAAACCCTAGGTTAGTTAACCCTAAACCAATAAGATTAGTTAACCTAAACCTTAAGTTAGTTAACCCTAAATGAATAGGATAAATTAACCTAAACCCTAGGTTAGTGACCGTGACTTTATATATGCTTAAAAATATAAGATAAATATGGACGTAATAAATATTCAATAATTGTAAAGTCACACTTATCAACGCAAGTATACGTATCGCTCAACTAATATAGGGCTCTAATGGAGTCCTAGATATCAATCCCATAGGGAGTAAGTTTAGAACTACAAACTAAGATTTTAGAAAAAATAATACTTTAATCACAACTAAGAAGTTCAATTTTCTTATCTGTCACTAATAGGCAATTGCAATAATTATGTAATTTTAATAACTATTAAATAACAAATGATACTAATGAAGGTTTAAATGTGATATTCACTATATAAGAAAGCATCCTCTCCTTGTCAAGAAATTATAGTGAATAGATAAAGTGAAGTAGTTCAAATTATATTGTGCCAAATAGAAGCATACCTATTCTTTACCCTTTGGTCCAGGCATAAAGAACATTGCCTAATCCTACGCTTGTTTACAGAATCTGCGGCTAGGCTGGGAGGATACCGGCT
>NW_018165792.1:46479-46768 GCF_001263595.1 Phalaenopsis equestris | reverse complement strand
AATTTGGCCTTACCCAAACCCGGTTTGGGCATAACTGCCAAGCTTACCGTCGGCGGCCTCGAGGGTGCAATCGGCGGATCTTTTTAATGAATTAATTCAAGAGTCTCGGGAAAATCTCGCCATCGACAGGATCGACAGGGTCGATGGCGCCGTCGGCGCCTTAGTTCAACTCTGCACATTTTGGTCCTTTTCGCTCCAAATTTGCACCTTTTTGCGTCTTTTTGCTCCAATGACCCTAATTCATCATTCCTGCAACAAAACATCAATAATACCTTTCTTTAAAGTGCAA
>NW_018165792.1:44397-45805 GCF_001263595.1 Phalaenopsis equestris | reverse complement strand
CCTAAATTTGAAACTCAAAGCATTCCTTTACTTTATAAATATTTCATAGTTTTTACATCATTGAGCCCCAATCTTTTCTTCTTAAATGAATTTCAAGATTCTTAATACTTCATAATATAGTTTCCATTACTTTAAATAGTTAACTATAATCTTATTCCTTTATACTAAATATCTTAAGTTACAAAATTAATTTTCATTACAAAAATATTTCTTTAAATCTACTATAATATTTAAATAGTTACAAAAATATAGTTACCTTAATTAAATTCACTACATAAAATCATATTAATAATTTTTGGAAATATTGAAATAGAGGACATCTAATAGTTAATCTTTTTCTTCCCTCTACCAAACTTAAATTTTTCGATATGAAATAATACAGGTGGAAAGAAAAACTCTAAATATAAATCATACCTGTGTATTTTATGCATTTTCATGATTCTGAAATTTTTGCAGGCCTTCTCAACATTTCTACTTCACCTAGTCTGTAATATTAGGAGCTTTCTACACATATAAATCATTAGAGGAATTTCTGGGAAATGAAATTTTGAAATAAGTATAAAATTAAAACATTAAACAAGTACAACATGTCATAACACAACCACAATTCTAAACAAAATAATTACAATTAAAATGCAAAAATAAAGATCACATTACATTACAATCCACAAAATACTACTCAACATCTATGAAACTACACATGCACATTTAACTATAACACTAACTTTATAACAAAAATTAAAAATCATCAAAGTGCAATGTAATGCTAAAAAATGAAAGTCCAAATACACAAACATCCAATTCTATTACAAACAAAATCACAGAAATAAAAGTACAAATATAAGTACATCAATTACATTCAAATATCAAAATCCCAAGCTATATCTTCATCGCCTTGATCAGCAGGTGGATCGGGTTGATACTGAGTATACCGGGGGCACTCAAGAAAAGTAACATCAGGCTCACCTCTGTAGTTTTGGGCCTGAGCTTCATAATAGGCTATCTCAAAATTGAATGCCGTAAAGGTAATCACTATCGTAATTGTGTCGACGTTCTAAACCACCAATCCTTTCATTTATCAATTCTATGCTCCTCCGCTGCAAGGTCAACTCATTCATCAAATCAGAGAGGGTAGGGGAACTAGAAGGTGGAAGGTCATAACTTGTAGAGGGGACATCTCTACTAGTAGAAGGTTCTTCACTCCTACTTTCAGTTCTCCATTTCTCATGGGATTCATAATTCTTCAAATTAGCTTTACTAATGGGCTTCATAGGGTATACCCATTCTTCATCATCTCCAGCTTACACTCTAGAAAGTTTGCAAATTGCATAAATAAGGTCAGGATGTCCTAGACCTCCACTAGTCTCACTCCTCGCCGTAGTCAATATATTCTTAAAAATTAGTCTCC
>NW_018165792.1:42337-43405 GCF_001263595.1 Phalaenopsis equestris | reverse complement strand
CAAAGTGAGAAAATTGTGGAAGGGTGTCCAAGCCCATAAGTTGATCTATGAATGATCAGGCCCAAAACTGACTTCACAATTATTGATCCAATATCGATCGGCAGTCCCCTTTGGATGCAGTAATTTAGAATAGCACTTTCTTTCGAAACTTTACCGATTTTCATTGTTGGTAACAGTTTCCCAGAAATGAAAAGTGCTAGTGTTTCGAAACGGGATTTAGGAGTGTCGTAAGGAAACTAACATACCCGTTTTCTCTCATTTCCCACTCTTCAATTTTGTCCGTTAAATATTGGTAATTTTCATTCATCTGGTTTCTTGTTGGGAAGAAGTTAGAATAGTGGCAGAAAGGAATGTTCTCGATCATGTATAATTCATTGATCCACATAGGAGTGAAAGTAATTCATCTTCCTCACACAAAAGAACTCCCTCGTTGATTCCATGTAAATTTTCATAAAATTCTTTTACCACAAGAACCACCACGACGGCGGTAGTATAGAACAACACTTCCCATCTTAGCCACACTATCGTTTCTTCAATTATCGTCGTGGGATTATTCAATCTGCAATTTAAGAATCCTCGTTCCTTGATCAATCTTTTCTTCGTTAGTGACTTGTTGAAGATTCGCTGCGCTTCCGCACTAATAAACTTTCACCGATTGAAAACTCGCATTCTGGGATTATCAGGGGAATTGGACACCATAGGAATGAAATTTGTGGAGTTTCACTTCATTTTGGGGGGGGGATATGAACTAGGAATCGAATTTTGGAGTTTAAAAGGATAACTCCCGCCCAAAACCGCAAAAAACCACCATTTAAATCCAAGTAACCGCCATCTCACGAGTCACGCCGTCTGCGAGCCTTTGTATTAATTTTACCTGGACTGTTGGGAAAAACCCGTCGTCGGCGGTGTCGAGGGCGCTGTCGGCGCCCAAGGTAAAATTTTCACAGTTTTGGTCTGGTCCTAATGTGTTCCAATTTTTCTCAATGGATCCAATTCTTATGATGATTCAAGGGTAAAGAAGAGTAGTAGAGCTTAATACTACCACAAACTAACGATAATTTCAAATAC
>NW_018165792.1:38774-40025 GCF_001263595.1 Phalaenopsis equestris | reverse complement strand
TTGAAAATTGATAGAGGCATAAGATTAATGTTGGCTCCCAAATCACATAAAGTTCTTCCATAAAATTTTTCACCAATAGCACATGGTATAGTGAAACTGCCAGGATCTTTTAATTTTTCAAGAAGCTTTTTCTGAATAATTACACTACACCCTTCGCTAAATGCAACTGTTTCATTATCCATGAACTTCATTTTCTTGTTCAGAATATCTTTCATAAATTTCATATAATTGGGCATTTGCTCTAAAGCTTCTACGAAGGGAATATTTACTGTTAACTTCTTAAGAATTTCTAAAAATTTGGAAAATTGTTTATTTTGTTTGTGTTGCTTCAATCTTTGAGGAAACAATGGTGGAGGTTTCTCCAAAGTAATTTTTATTGTTGTAAATGGATACTCTAAATCTGGGTACTCATGATCTTTTTTCTTTTTCGGTATTCACTTTCTCTGTTTCAGTTTCTATTTCTTTTCGCACCCTTGTTTCCAATTTTTTTCCACTTCGTAACTGTATCGCTTTGATTTGTTCTTTTCCTTGATCTTTAGGATTTGGTTCCACAGTACTCGAAAATGTTCCTAATGTTCGGTTAATAAGCGCATAAGCAATATGTCCCAATTGGCTTTCAATATTCTTAATAGCAGTTCCTTGATTTTGTAATTAATTTCCTTGAATTTGTAATTGATTTCCTTGATTCTGTAATTGTTGACCCATGTTTAATATCAGCTCTTCCATAGAGAACTTCTTCTCCTTAATTTAAGTGTTGTTGTTAAATCCTGGAGGATAAGAAGGTCTATAATTTACATTTCCTTGGTTGGATGAATTTCCTAAGGGGTTCACTGGGTTGTTTGCCCATTGTTGATTTGTAGAAGAATTGGTATTCCAATTAAAATTTGGATGATTCTTCCAACCTGGGTTATAACAGTTTGAATAAGGGTTGTTGGGTCTATTAATAGCATCTAAAGTCTCATATAAAGGTTGAACATCCACAAATTGCCCAGATGAATTCTCTTCCATCGTAGGAGGTGTTGGAGAATAATTCATTCCATAATGATCTAATTTCTTTGATATCACAACAATCTGTGAAGCCAATATAGATATCGCATCAGAATCATGGATACTAGCTACTCTTTTAGGATTTACCCGTTCAGAGGGCCATTGAAAATTGTTGGTAGCCATCTCTTTTATTAATGAATAAGCCTCATCAAAAGGTTTTGACATTAAAGAGCCACCAGCCGCAACATCTATAATCGATCTAAG
>NW_018165792.1:37071-37997 GCF_001263595.1 Phalaenopsis equestris | reverse complement strand
GATTTTGGATAGATAAGTGAATTTCATCTGCTGTAGGATTTGCATAATCTCGTAGGGGTCTAGGTTGGTGTTCATTCTCTATTCCTTGATTGTTCAGGTTGTTTTCCATTGTATCAGAATTTCTAGGTTCTCTTCTAAATCTTCTAATCTTTCTAACATTGCGTACTAATTCTGAATCGTAGGTCATAAGATTTTCAGGTCCAAATTTACGCATACAATTTGAAATCAGTACACAATAACATAATTAACTAAATATGAAAATAAGTTGCAATTCAAGTAAAAATTTTCTAATAATCCTAATATGTCTGTTACTCTAATTGTGATTTTTGTTTACTCACTCCCCGACAACGGCCGCGACTTTATATATGATTAAAAATATAATATAAATATGGACGTAATAAATATTCAATAATTGTAAAGTCACACTTATCAACACAAGTATATGTATCACTCAAGTAATATAGGTCTTTAATGGAGTCCTAAATATCGATCCCACATGGAGTAAGTTTAGAACTACGAACTAATATTTTAGAAAAAGCAATACTTTAATCACTACAACGAAGTTCAATTTGCTTATCTGTTACTAATAGACAATTGCAATAAATATGTAATTTTAATAACTATTAAATAACATATGATATTAATGAAGGTTTAAATGTGTATTCAATATATAAGAAAGCATCCTTCTCCTTATCAAAAAATTATAGTGAATGGATAAAGTGAATTAGTTCAAATTATATTGTGTCAAATATGAGCATACCTATTCTTTACCCTTTGGTCCAGGAATAAAGAATATTAACTAATTCTACGCTTGTTTACTGAATCTGCGGCTAGGCTGGGAGGATTCCAGCTCTCACTTTAATAAAGAATATTGACTAATCCTACGCTTGTTTACTGAATCTGCGGCTAGGATCCCAATACCTGAA
>NW_018165792.1:34666-36896 GCF_001263595.1 Phalaenopsis equestris | reverse complement strand
GGAAAACACAACAAAACTCGGAATTCATATAAAAGTCATACAAACTACAATAAGTAAATAACTTATCTTTAATTTCTCCCCAAGAACACTCCTCAAAGTTCCTCTGAATCTCTTCCTTTCTTTACAGCACACAGAATTCTTCTTCAAAGCAGCAAGGAGGAAGAAATCTCTCACTTTCCTTCCACTCTTACAATCTCTTGAAAAATTTCTCACAATTTTTACACACTATTGAAACCTTTCTAACCTCCAAGAACTCTTTCTAGCACTTCCTCTTTTCTAATTTTCGGCCAAAACATTCTTTCAAAGTTGTGGATGAGCTTTCCCAAGAGTTGCTTAAGCATCCCTTCAAAATTTGGCCTTATCCAATGCCTGATTGGGCATAACCGCCGAGCTCGCCGTCTGCGGCCTCGTCGGCGGCCTCGAGGGCACCGACGACAGACCCTCTTAATGAATTAATTCTGGAGTCTCAGGAAAATCTCGACGTCGACGGGGTCGAAGGCGCTGTTGGCGCCCTAGTTCAATTCTGCACATTTTGTATTTTTGCTCTAATGACCCTAATTCATCATTCCTGCAACAAAACATCAAAAATACCTTTCTTTAAAGTGCAATATCATAAAAAATAGTGTAAAATAGGTATGAACATCTCAACATATTTTCCTTTAGTCAGTTTGTTAACCTTAAATCAATAGGATTAGTTAACCTAAACTTTTGGTTAGTTAACCCAAATCCAACCCTAATCTTTAGGTAAAAGAAACCTGAATCATAGCTTAACCTTAAGCTAAACCTACCCTAAACCTTAGGTTAGAATTTAACCCATAGGTTGAACATAGAAGAACCTTTTAGGTAAAACCTTAAGCCTAAGTTAAACTTGAACCCCTCAACTTGAAAATCAATTAAGAAATAAAATAAAACACATTGGGAGGGGTAAAATTTACATAAAATATATTAAAAACTTAAACTTAAAGCAAAACAAATGCAACAAGGCTTTAAAGCATGGCTTTGAGGTTAAGTCAGCTTCAAAGTCGTCAACTTCACATAAGTAATAACAAGTGAGAAAAAATAACTAAAATAAAACACTTAAAATACGACAATAAGATGTAAACAACCTAAAATATTTCAACCCTAAAATTGATGAAGTAATTCAAGAATTAATCAAATCTTAATCACAAAGATCACATAACACAACTTGAACCCTTTTTTGTTCTAGTTTACAAAGATTCCTTGGACGATGCATTCTGTGGATGGTTGAAAGGAAGTTGACATGAATGTTCCAGTTCTGGTGGGCAACCACCTTTCGGACTAAGTAAGCTAGAGCACCCAGCGACCCGGGACGACAGAGCCATAGACATCTTGACTGGGTTACCACTAATTAAATAATTAAAATTTAATAAAAATCTGATAATAATTATTTCTTTGGCTCTATTTATTGCTTTATGTATCTTAATGCATGTTCTTTTACTTTTTTTATCAAACATAGAATGCATGTGTTAAGGACAAATAATGAAGGAATAAAATTTGCTTAGATTAGGGAGAACCCAGAAATCATAACACTAGAAAATTACTTAGCTTAAGTGAACTTAGCCTGGCTTATGTTTGAACTGTACCTCCACTACCCTTTAATTAATTAACTATAAAATTATCAAAACAAATAAAACTTTTAATAATAAGATTGGAGGACCTGAAGACTTGAAGACCGGACTTGAAGACCTGATGACATTTCAGTATGGAACATGGAGCTGACTTCATGGGCAGCTCATTCAAGACCCTTTCTTTAGTTTAAATAACAATCCTTAGGATTCTGAGGTTGTCTTTTATGAGATAAAACCTCTCTGATAAAACCTCTCTTTTTTAGGCTCCTGCAGAGTCCCGATATGCATCATGTCCTAACTTATTTTAGGATTCTAAGGTAGTCACTTGACGTAAAACCTCCTATCTTTCTAGGCTTTTTTGTGTAAATCATAATTACACAAATCTAAGTCCTAATTAATAAAACTGGCAAGAGTTAACTTAAATTAATATCATCCTAAATTGAGCCAAACATTAGGATAGTTTGGGGGATTACCAAGAGCTTATTTTGGATCTTTAATCTCCCCTTCTTTTCTTCCTTTAATTCTTAAAACAAAATCTTTCACCTTTAAACTAATCCCTATTGAAAATTTCACAAAAATTTCACAATCATGTTCTTCCTTTTGAACTCATGAAAACAAAATATTCCTGATTTTTATCGAGA
>NW_018165792.1:30601-34652 GCF_001263595.1 Phalaenopsis equestris | reverse complement strand
ATTCCTGATTTTTATCGAGACTTTTCTTAAGTGATTTGTTCGCTTAAGATGTGATTAACTATAGGGGCTTGCCCTTATAAGGAACTTAAAAGAACCCAGGCTTAAAATAAACCCCGTTTGATTCTCATATCGAATAGAGGAATCTGTCGGTCATCATGCAAACTTGCAGATCAAACGGAAGTCATTTACTTCTATAGTTTATTTAATTGAGCTTATTATCAAGTAGTGTATTACCTTTCAGGGTGGTAAATTACTCGTGGTTAGCTTGATTATTCAAACTGTAGGAATCAATGGGATCAGTTAGACCCCATTTTATTTAAATTAAAATACCTAATTTATAAACACTATATTACGCTAAATTAAACAGCACCCAGTCGCATTTGCGATCGAAAAATTCTTGCGACTCCGCTGGGGACTAGTTCCTCTCTCCATATTAGTCAGTGATAATTGTTTTCATACATCGGTGATGTGTTCATTTCCCTCTCGAACCATGTTACCCTTCTTTTCCATTGGTTTACTTAGTCCATTTCTTTCTTGGATGAGTACAACTAACTCTTTTGGATTCCAGGTCTTTTTGTTTAAACATCATAAATAAAGAGTCCAGGAATCCTTTGGGTTTTCATTTTTCTTATGGGGTCCGACCCCCGATAGGGGACTCCCGATAGGTGTGGTGGCGAATCATATTCACCAAAATGATATTTTATATCTTCAATTTCAGATTGGGTCCGAATATTACGCTGCATTTCATCACTTTAGGGTTATTCTGATTTTTGTCAGATTAAACCAAATTCTTCGTACTTATTTTGCCAGTTCATTTTTATACACTAATTACAATTTGAAATAAACTTTAATTCACTTTAATTATAAATTATAGTAAACATACATTCCTTACTACTTTTAGCAAAGAATTAGGTCATTTCTGACATTCCAACCTTCAATTGATAGTGACAATGTCGACTCCAAATTTGTTGTTTAGATTTGTAAACAATTCATCCTACGACGAGGCTACTCTCAGCCAGGAATCCATGATCAAGTTTGGGTCCAGATTTGATGGAGTTGAGTTGTTTTTGGAGAAAGTTCCGTGTGTTGTCATTAAGACAACTTCTTCTACGGTGGTTAAGCCTACAATTCAATTTGATCTGAGCTCTCAACACGATTTTCCTCCCATCAAGAGGATGAAGTCTGCTAAGGCTCCCATGCCTGTTCAACCAGTAGTTCTGTCGTCTGTTAAGCCAGTTACCCTGTCCACTGCTGAACTCACAACTGCTGTGTCTGTTGTCGTCCCTGATAAGGGAAAAAGAGTAATTCAAGAACTAGAGTCTGAAATTTTTGTTGCTCCGTCTGTGGTTGAGGTTGGATCTACTTCACGATCCATACCTCTAACACAGTCTCAAAGTAGGACAGTCTTAAAGTAGGAATAGATCGAGAAAACTTCGTAAGGCAGCTAAAGATGAAGCTGCAAAGGTAACCTCTGAGGACAAATCTCTCCAGTTAGAAGAGGTAGAAATGTTTGAAAACTCTCCCCTTCTTCAAGGGAGTAGATTTCATCCACTTTTTGCTGCTCCAACTGAAGAAAGCCCCTACAGAATTGCCACAGCACTGCCACTACTTCATAGACAGAGTATAATAAGGTAAGAGAGAGAACATCCCCCCTGTCTCAAGTCCGATTGGTATTCAAAAATCTTGAAAAGGAAGAACGCTATAGTGTGGCTGAATTAGTAAAGAGGATGGGATCTATAATCTCATCAAAGGTGAAAGCTGAAATTTTGAGACACCTGCAGAGATTTCAGAAATTTTGGAAGACATCTGTGCCTCGTGTATCTGCTAAACTCCATTTAGGACCTCAAACTGATACGGTTTCAGTTCCTTTTACCACTAATAAACCACTTAAGAGCAGAATATCAGTCAAATCCCTGTTAGGTCCTAAAATTCAGCCTGTTGTAGTACAAAATAAGTCTCTTATAGATTCTTATGATAAGAAGGCTCCTACTACAAGGTCTAGATTACTCGATGGGGGAACATACCTCTTCCCATGATTCTGATGATGTCAACGGGACACCCCGTCCCCATACATCTCTAAAGAAGAAGGTTTGGATTCCTAAAGTCTCCAAACTGATTTGTTCGGTAGAGATAGAGGACCATTCTACAAGAAAGAAGCACAAGTCCGATAGCTCGACTGATGTTACTATAGTTTCCCCAACTGCAAAGATAAGGGAGAAAAAATTGCAGCAGACTCCGCCGGATATCAAAGCAGCTGAAGAGAACTCAATCGAGGCTAAATTGTACAAGTTACAAGCTGACTTGAGCCAGCTTGCCAAAGAGCGAGGAATCAGCGATGCCGATACAGATTCTGATGAAGAATTCATGGAAATCAATATGGTTGATATGAAAGCCCAAGCAGCCTCATGAGAAATTAAACCTTCTGATGAAGAGGACACTGAGACAGACTCTCATAGAGAAGTTCAAAGCCGGGATGAACATATCATTAGATTGGAGAAAAGAATGGAAGAGGTGCTTGCTGTAATCGCTGTGATATCTGCACGGTCTCTGACTCCAGCAGCTGTGGAGGTGCATCCATCAGAAATAGTGCATATCAAGGATGAAAGAAGGGATGCCACCTCTGCCAATAAAGAGGGCAAACCAAAAAGACACTCTGTTCAGAGCTCGGTACCTGAAGGGGACATTAAGCAGTATGTGGACTAGCAAGTTAGAGAGGTCGTAGCCCAGTCCAAGGGAGGATCATTAGTTCCAAAGGGTAGAACCTACCCAGAGGAGTTTGTTCCGTCTCATATCCTAAGGGATTTGTGTCGTCTACCTTCAAAGCTTTTGATGGAACAGGAAACCCGATCTCATATCCTAAGGGATTTGTGCCGTCTACCTTCAAAGCTTTTGATGGAACAGGAAACACGAGATAACATATAACACACTTCAGAGCCAATTGTTGTAACGTAAATGAGAACGAAGATATTCTATCTCTTCTATTCAGATTGTTTGTTAGCAGATTATCAGGAATAGCCTTTGAGTGGTACGCTGATCTTCTTAAGGAATCAGTAAAAACATTTACCAAGTTAGAAAGTCTGTTCGTGCCAAGATTTGCTGGGACACAACGTTGAGTGACTATAGGAGATCTCATTAGGGAGCAACAGAGGCCGAATGAGACATTGGTGGGTTATCTCTTCACATGGTGAAACTTAAGTATGAAATGCGAACCACAGATTGATGAAAAATATGCAATTGATATAGTGCTCGAGAATATCCATGGAAAGATCAATTTCTTGCTTAAGAGACTCACTATCAAGACTTCTGAGAGCTCCTTACTAAGGCTGCTAGACTGCAGGAGGAGGTTAAATATGCAAATGAAGAGGAACCTGAAAAATGAAGTCAACAAAGATTTCAGAGAGGAAGTAAGGTACAGTGACAATGGTCAAAAAAGGTAAAAAACTGATGCATATCCAGACAGAGCAGCCTTGTCAGTATCCAGTGCAGTATGGTTGACAACACAACTCACAACTCAGTCAAACTAGTCGGCTGTCATTGACAGTGACTTTATATATGCTTAAATATAAGTATTTAATACTGCTGCTAAAAGATTTAATTCCTCAGCAACTGCACCAAAAACTTAATAACAGTTATAGATTCGATAAAGGTGTATGTATAAAATATTTAATAATGGTAAAGTCACACTTATCAACGCAAGTATACATATCACTCAAGTAATATGGGCTCTAATGGAGTCCTAAATATCAATTCCACAGGGAGTAAGTTTAGAACTACGAACTAAGATTTTAGAAAAATCAATACTTTAATCACAACAACAAAGTTCAATTTGCGTATCTATCACTAATAGGGAATTGCAATAATTATGTAATTTTAATAACCATTAAATAATGAATGATACTAATGAAGGTTTAAATGTGATATTCAATATATAAGAAAGCATCCTTCTCCTTGTCAAGAAATTATAGTGAATGGATAAAGTGAATTAGTTCAAATTATATTGTGTCAAATAGGAGCATACCTATTCTTTACCCTTTGGTTCAGACATAAAGAT
>NW_018165792.1:28996-30196 GCF_001263595.1 Phalaenopsis equestris | reverse complement strand
AGAAAGACAGAGAAAACTACTCAGAACTCATGGGAAAAACACAACAAAACTCGAAATTCATATATAAAATCAAAGTCATACAAACTACAACAAGTAAATAGCTTATCACTAATTTCTCCCCAAGAACACTCCTCGAAGTTCCCTGAATCTCTTACCTATGAATCTTTTCCCTTCTTTACAACACACAAAATTCCTCTTCGAAGTGGGAAGGAGGAAGAAATCTCTCGCTTTCCCTCTACTCTTACGATTTCTCGAAGAAATCCTCACAATTGTTACACATTAATGGAACCTCTCTAACCTCCAGAGCCTCTAGACTCTCACCTCCTCTAGGCTCTCCAGGCTTCAGGACCTCCAAGAGTTCTTAATTTGCAGCTAAAATGTTCTTTTAAAGTTGTGGATGAGCTAACCACTCCAAAATTCATGCTCATCCAATGCATTGTTGGACATAACCGCCGAGCTCACCGTCGGTGGCCCCGAGGGTGCCGGCGGCGTCGGCGGGCCTTGTAAATGAATTAAATCTGGAGTCACAGGAAATGTCCGCCGTCGGCGCCGTTGGGACTTCATGAAGTAATTAAATTAACTCTGTAGCTAGAAGATTATCTAGTCATCAAGTTTAAGAGTTCTAGTTTTCTATTCATTTCAAGAATGACTATATGTGTTTAAGGTTCTAGTTTTCTATTCATTTCGAAAATGACTATATGTTGTAATATCAAGTCTCTTAGAATATTCAAATTATAGGAACTTCATGAGAACACTACTAGTAAAAGATGCTAAGTGATAAATATAAGTTCAGGAATGTATTTAGGTTTTTCCTCTAGGTAGGTCCAAGTGAAGCTAATTTTTTTTTAGGCATCTGCTCAAGCTTATCCTCACTTTTATACTTTTCTCTTTTTTTTATTTGGATTTCTTGCAATCCTATATATTTTTCTTTTCTTTTCAGGGATTGTTGTCAATCCTTTCTTTTACATTTTTCAAGTGAAAATTACTTTATCTAGATAGCCTTTAATGATTTTGAGCATCACCTTTCTGTCCCTAAATTTGAAACTCAAAGCATTCCCTTACCTTATAAATATTTCATGGCTTTTACAACAATGAGCCCCAATCTTTTCTTCTCAAATGAATTTCCAGATTCTTAATACTTCAAAATATAGTTTCCCTTACTTTAAATAATTAACTATAATCTTATTCTCTTGTACTAAA
>NW_018165792.1:28243-28848 GCF_001263595.1 Phalaenopsis equestris | reverse complement strand
TAATAGTTAATCTTTTTCTTCCCTCCCCCAAATTTAAATTTTTCAATATGAAATGATACAGGTGGAAAGAAAAACTCTAAATATAAATCATACCTCAGTATTTTTGGCATTTTCATCATTCTGAAATTTTTGCAGTCCTTCTCAAAATTTCTACTTCACAGGGTCTGTAACATTAGGAGCTTTCTATACATATAAATCATTAGAGAAATTGCTGAATAATGAAATTTTAAAATAATTACACAACTAAACATAAAAAACACAATATTCACTAACACATCCACAACACTAAACAAAACATTTACAAATAAAATGCAAAATAAAAATCACATTACAATACAATTCACAAAGTGCTAATCAACATCCATTACACTACACATACAATTTTTAACTACCACACTAACTTTAGAAAACAAATTAAAAATTATCCAAGTACAACTTAAAAATAAAAATGAAAGTACAAATATACACAAACATCCATTTCTATTACAAAAGATTACAAAAATAAAAATACAAGTACATCAATTACATTCAGATATCAAAATCCCAAACTATGTCTTCGTCTCCTTGGTCAGTAGGTGGATTGGGTTGATACTGAGTATAACGGG
>NW_018165792.1:23191-27395 GCF_001263595.1 Phalaenopsis equestris | reverse complement strand
AATTCTTTCACAATATTTGCAGCAGCTTTATTAGTGGTGTAACAGAAGTTTTCCCACCTCCGCTCGATAATAATTCGTTCAATTTCTCCTCCCAAACTCTCAAAAACTCAATCTTGTATACATTTCTTTCCTTCAAATACTGAAGTAAACCCGATTCAACCTTCACATTGACGAAGCGAGACTCGTCAAACTCAAGTCATCTCTTTTGTCATGAAGTCATTTCAATCTAATCACAATTATAGAAAAATTCCAAAATATACTTCAAATATGCAAATAATGGCTTCCAAGAGTAATTCTAAGAGTTCAACACTAAGTTCCATGAATTTCTTCCCAATATTTTCTTCACATCCTCAAATTTTTTGGATCTCGTAAATGTGGAAGAAATCCATGGTGAAAATCAAATATTTTTAGTTTAGAGTGAAGCTCTTACCTAAAGATGATCAAATTTGGTGTCTAAATGCATTGAAATCACCTCCCAATCCAAGATCTCTCAAGCCCTAGGTCAAAAATTGCATTTTTTAGAGGAAGGGGATGATGAATAGTGGCAGTTGACTAGTCAAAATCCCGGTTAAAGGTGTATTTTTGGGATCTCGCCGTTGGCGGGGTACTTCGATGCCGTCGACGCGCTCTATTGAAATTATATCCTAAGTCTCGGGAAAAGTCCACCGTCGGGGGCATTGAGGGCGCCGTTGGCGGGCTCTATTGATTTGGTTCAATTCCCAAATTTTTGTGATTTCGATCAAGTTCAAGCCTCAACGATATCCGTTCAATCATTATAGACATAATTTTAAAGTGATTAAATGATGTAATTATCACAAATAAACTTTCACAACACAAAACATCACATTTATATATAAATTCCAAGAGTTACAATATATGTTACATAACCCACCTAAGTTTGGTATTTTCTCAACCTTAATACATTAATTCAGCATTGCAATCCAAGCCACAATACTCTAAACGCTGGAAACAAAACATCCTATGCTTAGTCTCAACTATACAGAGATCTAAAAGAATAATTCTAAAGCAAAACAATTATAAAGATCAAATTATAAAGTTCAAACCAAATTACATAGATAGATAAACAGGTAACAATATAAATCTACCATTCTTCAGATCCAGTACTAGATTCCCCTCTGAGATCACCCATTGATTGCACATGAACGAAGAGGTTATAGAAGGGTCGGTATGGAAATTCTTCAGTAGAATCTTCTTCTATCAATTTCATCATCCTCATCAGCCGTATCAAACTATCTTCTATATGTTCAGAGTGAGAAAAATGTTCTTTCATCATCCAGTCTAGATGATCAAAGAAATCCGAGATATTATTAATTGCATTCATGACATTCTGTACCTCCTTCTCCAATTTCTTGATTCTAAGCAGGATCACCAGAGTCTTGTCCGGAACTAAAGGTTGAATCGGTAGTGAATTCTGAGATGATTGATCCACCATAAAAGTCATGTCATTTTCATCTTCATAGGCCGGGAATCTCTTAGTTGGGTTCAAAGGCTTCCAAGGTAGAAGTACCTTTCCCAATTTTTGTAGGAAACTTGGAATTAATTGCAAAGTGAGAAAATTGTGGAAGGGTGTCCAAGCCCATAAGTTGATCCATGAATGATCAGGCCCAAAACAGACTTCACAATTATAGATCCAATATCGATCGACAGTCCCATTTGGATGCAGTACTTCAGAATAGAACTTTCTTTAGAAACTTTACCGATGTTCATTGTCGGTAACAGTTTTGCAGAAATGATGAAGTGCCAGTGTTTAGAATCAGGATTTAGGAGTGTCGCAGAAAAACTAACATACCCATTTTCTCTCATTTCCCAGTCTTCAGTTTCGTCCGTTAAATATTGATAAATCTCATTCATCTGGTTTCTTGTTGGGACAAAGTTGGAATAATGGCAGACAAGAACATTCTCAATCATATATAATTCATTGATCCATGCAGAAGTGAAAGTTATCCATCTACCTCACACATAGACAACTCCCTGGTTTGGAAGAAATTCATGGTGAAAATCAAATATTTTTAACTTGGAGTGAAGCTCTTACCTAGAGAAGATCAAATCCGGTGTCAAAAAGCCTTGAAATCGCCCCAAATCCAAGATCTCTCAAGCCCTAGGTCAAAAATTATGTTGTTAGGAGGAAGGGGATGATGAGTAGTGGCGGTTGACAGGTCAAAATCACTATAAAATGTGTTTTTTCATGATCTCGCCGTCGACGCGCTGTATTGAAATTTAATCAGAACTCTCGTGTTTTCTTGATTTCGATCAATTTCAAGCCATAACAACATCCTTTCAATCATTATAGACATAATTTTAAGTGATTAAATGATGTAGTTATCACAAATAAACTTTCACAACACAAAACATCACATTTATATATAAATCCAAGGGGTACAATATATGTTACATAAAACACCTAAGTTTGGTATTTTCTCAACCTCAACACAAGCCACAACACTCAAACTGTTGAAAACAAAACATCCTATGTTTAGCCTCAACTATACAGAGATTTAAAAGCATATTTCTAAAGCAAATCAAATGCAAAGTTCAAACCAAATTACATAGATAGATAGACAAGTAGTAATATAAATCTACTATTCATCAGATTCAGTACTAGATTCTCCTGTGAGTTCACCCATTGATTGCACATGAACTAAGAGGTTGTAGAAGGATCGTAACGGAAATTCTTGAGTAGAATCCTCTTCTATCAATTTCATCCTCCTCATCAGTCGTATCAAACTATCTTCTAAATGTCCAGAGTGATAAAAAATGTTCATTAATCCCCCAGTCTAGATGATCGAAGAAATTAGAGATATTATTAATTGCATTCATGACAATCTGTACCTCATTCTCCAATTTCTTGATTCTGCGCAGGATCACCAGAGTCTTATCATGAATTAGGGGTTGAACTGGTAGTAAATTTTGAGATGATTGATCTACTATGATGACCATGTCATTTTCATCTTCAAAAGCTGGGAATCTCTTAGTTGGGTCCAAAGGCTTCCAAGGTAGAAGTACTTTTTCCCAATTTTTGTAGGACATTTGGAACTGACTGCAAAGTGAGAAAATTGTGGAAGGGTGTCCAAGCCCATAATTTGATCCATGAACGATCAGGCCCAAAATTGACTTCACAATTAATGATCCAATATCGATCGGCAGTCCCCTTTGGATGCAATAATTAAAAATAGTAATTTCTTTGGAAACTTTACCGATCTTCATTGCCGGTAACAATTTCACAGAAATGAAAATTTGCCACTATTTTGAAATGGGATTTAGAAGTGTTGCAGAAAAACTAACATACCTATTCTCTCTCATTTCCCAGTCATCAGTTTCATCCGTTAAATATTGGTAAATTTGATTCATCTGGTTTCTTGTTGGGATGAAGTTGGAATAATGGCCGACAGGAACGTTCTCGATCATGTATAATTCATTGATCCGTGCAGGAGTGAAAGTGATCCATCTACCTCGCACATAAATAACTCCCTAGTTGATTCCATGCAAATTTGCATAGAATTCCTTTACCACAGGAACAACTACGGCAGCGGTAGTATAGCACAATACTTTCCGTCTTCGCCGCACTATCATCTCTTTAATTGTCATCGAGGGATTATTCAATCCTCGATTTATGAATCTTAGTTCCTTGATCAATCTTTTCTTCGTAAGTACCTTGTTGAAGATTCGCTGTGCTTCCGCACTAATAAACTTTCTCCAATTGAAAACTCGCATTCTGAGATTATAAGGGGAATTGGACGCCATAGGAATGAATTTGGTGGAGTTTCACCTCATTTTTGGGGGAAATATGAACTTAGGAATCGAATTTAGGAGTTTAAAAGGGGTAACTCCCGCCCAAAATCGCCAAAAACCGCTCATTCAAACTCCAGAAACCGCCATCCCACCAGTCTCGCCGTCGGTGGCGTCGAGGGGGCACGTGCTCACCGTCGGCGGCCTCGATGGTGCCATCAGCGACCTTTCTGTCATTAATTGCCTGGACTCTCGGGAAAAACCCACCGTCGGTGGCATCGATGGCACTGTCGGCGCCCAAGGCAAAAATTGCACAGTTTCGCTCTGGTCCGAATGTGTTCCAAATTTTCTCTATGGATCCAATTTTTATGATGATTTAAGGGTAAATAAGAGTAGTAAAGTTCAATACTACCACAAACTAATGATAATTTCAAATAAAAACTACTATAATTGTAAT
>NW_018165792.1:19120-19671 GCF_001263595.1 Phalaenopsis equestris | reverse complement strand
CGATCTGCTAACTGAAGAGTTACAGAAGTAGGTGAGACTTCTCTTAATCCTAATCTTTTGAAAATTGATAGAGGCATAAGATTAATGCTGGCTCCCAACTCACATAAAGCTCTTTCATAAAAATTTTCACCGATAGCACACGGTATAGTGAAACTGCCAGGATCTTTTAATTTTTCAGGAAGCTTTTTCTGAATAATTGCACTACACTATTTGCTAAGTGCAACAACTTCATTACCAGTGAACTTCCTTTTTTTGTTCAAAATGTCTTGCATAAATTTCACATAATTGGGCATTTGCTCTACATCCATACATACTTCCAATCCATCATCAGTTAACTTACTAAATATAGACATCATACATCTCTCGAATGTTGCAGGTGCTATACATAATCCAAAAGGCATTCTTTGAAAAGAAAAAGTTCCAAAAGGACTAGTAAATGTTGTCTTTTCTTGATCCTCAGAAGCAATAGGAATTTGATGGTAACCGGTATATCCATCTAAAAAATAAAAATATTTGTGCCCAGCAAGTCTATCTACTATTTGGTCTAAAAA
>NW_018165792.1:15236-16185 GCF_001263595.1 Phalaenopsis equestris | reverse complement strand
TGACAGCGACTTTATATATGCTTAAAAATATAAGTATTTGATAATGCTGCCAAAAGATTTGATCCCTAAAGTGCACCAAAAACTTAATAAAAGTTATAGATTCGATAAAGATGTATGTATAAAATAGTCAATAATTGTAAAGTCACACTTATCAACACAAGTATACGTATCGCTCAAGTAATATAGGGCTCTAATGGAGTCCTGGATATCGATCCCATAGGGAGTAATATTAGAAATACGAACTAAGATTTTAGAAAAGCAATACTTAATTGCAACAATAGAATTCAAATTACTTATCTATCACTAATAGGCAATTGAAATAAAAATGTAATTTTAATAATTCTTAAATAACTAATTATACTAATAAAGGTTTTAATGTGATATTCAATATATAAGAAAGCATCCTTCTCCTGTCAAGAAGTTATAGTGAATGAATAAAGTGAATAAGTTCTACTTGTATTGTGTCAAATAGGAGCATACCTATTCTTTACCCTTTGGTCCAAGCATAAAGAAAATTGAATAATCCTACGCTTGTACTGAATCTGCGGCTAGGCTGGGAGGAAACCGGCTTTCACTTCGGAGCTCCCACGTTTCCCTTGCATGAGGGCTAACATCTACACTTCAGCACCCAAACGATAGGACTGAATTGGGGATTTTAGTCTGTCACTCTAAAATCTCCAATTATACGCCCCATAATTTTATTTCCTATTTATTTGTACCCAAATTCTAAGGGCTTTGACCTCCCTGAATCTTAGATGTAATCTTCACTTTAGTTGTAAAACTCAACATATTTTAACAGATCAATTGACCAGATTAAAAGTAAATTAAGATCAAAGTGAAAAGATCATCACAATTTCATAAATATGTTCATGGCTTCGCCAATTTAAATCAACATTTCACAAATCACGAGACAAGGAGAAAGACAGAGAAAACTACTTAGAACTCATGG
>NW_018165792.1:7972-14978 GCF_001263595.1 Phalaenopsis equestris | reverse complement strand
CACCCCTTGGAATTTCAGCCTTATCCAAAGCTTGATTGGATATACCCGCCGAGCTCGCTGTAGGAGACCACGAGGGCACCGTCGACAGGCCTTCTAAATGAATTAAATCTGGAGTATCGAGAAAAGTTCGTCGTCGGTGCCGTCGGGCTCGCCGTCGGCGCCCTAGTTCAAATCTTCACATTTTGGTCCGTTTCGCTCCAAATTCACTCCTTTTTGCATATTTTTGCTCCAATGACCCTAATTCATCATTCCTGCAAAAAAAACATCAAAAATACCTTTCTTTAAAGTGAAATATTATAAAAAATAGTGTAAAACAGGTATGAAAATCTCAACATATTTTCTTTTGGTCACCATACTGAGCAGATGGAGGACTCAAACAAAAACCATACTGAGCAGATGGAGGACAGGGTCCATCTATAGCAGAGCAGTCGAACAGAGTGTACTCTTTCAGAAATGAAGCAATAACAATAATATTTCAAGACTTGGTCAAGAAGTCAGAATTTAGATTACCGGAACCAAAGAAGCCAGAAGAAATTTGTAGGAAGAATCACCCTAGATATTGTCCATATCACAGATTCCTTGGCCACACCATTGAAGGTTGTATCAGCTTCAAAGAGTGGCTCGAAAAGAATTTTAGGAATGGTAACATAACGATCCCGAAAGAATATTTGAATATTTGAAAAAAACTGAAAATGGTTTGATTAATATGCTTTTGGTTGATCATTTTGTTCTAGATGACTCTACCACGATCATACCATGGCTCAACGAAGGGGATGATTTTCATCAAAAACCTCCGATTGACCTTAAGACAATCAAAGGAGAATCGATCGAGGCCGCTTTGGGAAAAATCAGTGCTCATTTCACACAGTTGTACAAAGAGCAGAAAAGAGCTACAATTGATACAAACCATGATTTGTCAGACTACATGGAGGAAGAGTTTGCAGAGATCCTCGTTATTGAGGTAAGGCACTCATCTTATTCACGAGATTCTCAACTACCCACCAAGGAGGATGTCTCGGATAAATTACAAAGGGTTGTTCTACAACATGATAAACGAATTATTCGAGTAGAGAAGAAGATAGAGGAATTGGTGGCCGCTATGAATATGATTCAAAGGCAGCCAAAATCATTGCAAATGACATCCCAACAAGTAAGCAAGTCAGAAATGGTTCATCTTGAATATGAGAAAGAATTCAATTTTGTCAGGACGGTTATAGCTATTGCTGATGGGTTGGTTGTTACTGCACGTGTCATTGCACCATCGTCAGAAGGAAAAGGTGTTTTATATGACAAAAGGTTAGTTGAAGCTTTTGCCTCGACGACGTCAGTGTTCGACGTCGGGTCAAGCTCAAATTCTGGATCACTCCATAAAGTACAAAGAAGAAAACAAGATCAGACTTTTAAAGGGAATAAACAAGAATTCCCGAGATTAGTTGTTCATTTGAACAAGATGTATCCTTTTAAAGATGAGGCAGTGAAAATGATATCCCACAATTTGACAAAAAATCCTGAATTCAAATTGCCTGATCCAAAGAGACCGGATGACGTCGATAGGAAGGGACATCCGAGATATTGTCTGTACCACAGATGCGTCAGACACAATATAGAGGAATGCTTATGTTTCAAATACTTGCTTGAGGAAAACTTTAAGATTGTTAACATATTGATCTTGAAAGAATTTTTGAAGGAAACCTGAAAAGGGTTCTATCAATAAAATTCTGGTCGATCCAGCTGTTTCATTCTACAACTACTCCATTGACAATAGATCAAGCATAGAGTTCCAGAATTCTCCTTGTCAGAAAGGGAAAATGAAATTAATCTCCTAATAGCATAGCTTGTCACTTTAGTGGACTTGGACTGGATCCTAAAAATTTTCAAAAAATATTAAAGTGTGATTAAAATACGAGTAAGTGATTGAGGATATCAAGGGCATTTTTAATATTTTTTCATGTGATTGGGTCCTTACTTTCAATTGAGTTGTAATATAAAAAACTTTGTCTTAAGAAACATGTGAGAATTGTTAATCAAGGGCGTTTAGACATTCAAAACCATTAGCATATGTCCAACCAGATATAGTAATTCTAAAAAAAAAAGATGGAAAAATGGTGAGCAAAGAAAATGAAAAATGAATGTGCAATAATCCCTCTAAGGAGGAGCTTGTGGTGGACGTACAATCAAATATTGGTGTCTGAGTCATCTCCTGGTTAATAAAACTTGAAATGTCATCTTAAGAAAAGTCTTTGATATTATGTTCAGAAGAATGTTAAGTGATCTTAAGTCTTTTAGTCGATTATAAACGAGCCTTAAAATATCTTCGGGAATTGAAAAATGTTTTTATCAAAAGGTCTTGAGCTTTAAAACCCATTTAGTCCCAGAAAGGGGAAGCTTAAGGTGGAAGGCTATGCTATTAACACTTAAACACTTAATGGAAATTCGATTATGAAGTCATATTCTGCAGCACCATGAAGAATTCAACTCCAAGAACAATTCAAAGAATATCAAAGTGATTTCTCAAATACAGTGCAAACAACCTCTATAAAGTCAGATCAGCAATAAAGAAGTCAACGTCATCAAGATCAAAGCCACATTATCCTCATGTGAAGCTCAACACTCTTGTAAAGAGAACACCGTGAATGAATTTCGAAAGGTCATTCAATGAATTCAATGGTAATAAAGAAACAACAACTACTAAGGTGATAATTATTGTAACGTCAATAACATTGAAATTAGAAAGTTGCAACCTTCTCAGCCGATGCAGTCCTGAAAGCAACATGCCTTTGTGTATACTCAAAGTGAACATTTCCAATAATACCTAGGAAGAGGAGCTACTCTTACCGGTACTTTGGAAGGTGGCATACGTCTTTTGACGCCTTGAAAATAAGAGCTTGTTTCATAGAAACACGAATGCGACCGTTGTCTGTAACTGGGTCCAAATAATAAACCTTCAAAAAAAAAATAAAAAATAAAAAAAAAATAAATAATCATCATCAAAATTTGACACATCACATTTTCTACAATTTCACAAATGTTTTGTAAAACCAAATACTTACAATGAAAATGAAATTTTTCAAAATGCTTGAAAAGTGCTCTAAGCACAAAACAAACTGGCAAAACCACAATTTTCTACATACTGTTCTCTATCGGTTTCTAGTCTTTTGTCCTCATAAAGTGTTCATATTTATATATATCTCACATTTGTTACAAATATCCACTCTTTCACAAACTTCTACAAATTTCATAAATTCTCTGCAAAACTTCACAACTGCAAAACTTCACAATCATTCACAGCAATCTCAGCAGTCTCAACAGTCTCAACAACCTGGGATAGGCTCCATAGCCTCATCCTTTATCAGCACCCGGGATAGGCCCATAGCCTCATCCCATAGCCTCATCCTTTATCAGCCCCCGGGATAGGCTTCATAGCCTTATCCTTCCTCAATAGCCTGTGATAGGCTTCGTCCTTATCCTTTCTCAGCACCTGGGATAGGCTTCATAGCCTTATCCTTCCTCAGTAGCCTGGGATAGGCTTTGTCTTTATCCATTCTCAGCACTTGGGATAGGCTTCATAGTCTTATCCTTCCTCAGTAACCTGCAATAGGCTTCATAGCCTCATCATTCCTCAGCACCTGGGATAGGCTTCATAGTCTCTTCCTTCCTCAGCAATTTGGGATAGGTTTCATAGCCTCATCCTTTCTCGGTACCTGGGATAGGCTCTATAGCCTTATCCTTCCTTAACAACCTGGGATAGGCTTCATAGCCTCATCCTTTCTCAGCACCTGGGATAAGCTTCTTAGCGTCATCCATCCTCAGCATTTGGGATAGGTCTCATAGCCTCATCCTTTCTCAGCAAGCTGGGATAGGCTTCATAGCATCTTCCTTTCTTAGCAACTGGGATAGGTTTCATAGCCTCTTCCTTCCTCAACATTTGGGATAGGCTTCAGAGCCTCATCCTTCCTCGGTAACCTGGGATAGGCTCCATAGCCGCATCCTTTCTCTGCACATGGGATAGGCTCTATAGCCTTATCCTTCCTCAGCAACCTGAGATAGGCTCCATAGCCTCATCCTTTCTCAGCACCTGGGATAGGATTCATAGCTTCATCCTTCCTCAGAAACCTGGGATAGGCTTCATAACCTCATCCTTCCTCAGCAACCTAGGATAGGCTCCATGGCCTCATCCTTTCTCAGCACCTGGGATAAGCTTCTTAGCATCATCCTTTCTCAGCACATATGATGGGCTTCATAGCGTCATTCTTTCTCAGCACATATGATAGGCCTCATAGCCTCATCCTTTCATGATAACTAGGATAAAATTCATAGCATCATCCTTTCTCAGCACATACGATGGGCTTCATAGCCTCATCTTTTCTCAGCACATATGATAGGCCTCATAGCCTCATCCTTTCATGACAACTGGGATAAACTTCATAGCATCATCCTTTCTCAGGACATATGATGGGCTTCATAACCTCATCTTTCCTCAGCAACCTAGGATAGGCTTTATAGCCTCATCCTTTCTCAGTACCTGGGATAAGCTTCATATTATCATCCTTTCTTAGCACATACAATGGGCTTCATAGCCTCATTTTTTCTCAGCATATATGATAGGCCTCATAGACTCATCCTTTCACGACAACTGGGATAAGCTTCATAGCATCATCCTTTCTCAGGACATATGATGGGCTTCATAACCTCATCTTTCCTCAGCAACCTAGGATAGGCTTTATAGCCTCAACTTTCATGACAATCGAGATAAGCTTCGTCCTCAACCTTTCTCGGCACTTGGGATAGGCTTCATAGCCTCATCCTCTCTCAAAACATATGATGGGCTTCATAGCCTCATCTTTTCTCGACACCTAGGGCAGCTTCGTCCTCACCCATTCTCGGCACTTGCTATTTATTGGGTTGGATATCATTCTTAATGCATTCCTTTCTAATGTGATAAAATAAAAACAGTAATTGAGACCTCACAACACGTTTGGGGCACCTGTTCCACCCACACCATATGAAAAGTTCACTCACGCTACGTCGACACTGACTACGCACACACCAAACTAAATTTTGTACACTTCGCTACGTCGGCATAGACTATGCATACACTAAATGCTCTTTCCTACCCCATCGAAGCTACACAAAAACTTTTTGTCAATACACGACAACTCTCTAACAAATCACGACAATCCTTCGCCAAATTGCTATAATATAAGTCAGGTCATGACCACATTTCAGCCGAATCACGACAATACTTCTAGATTCATATCTTCCTTCCCCTAACAAGTATAGGTTGAATCTATACATATATCGGAGCTAGGTATAAGACATCTTTAAGTGTACACGGCATCCAAGACTCTCCTTTGACACTTTCTACCACTGAGACCATATACGTCAAGTGGTTTAGTTGTGTCTTTGACTAGCTCTCGACTTGAAGATGAGTCTCTGTGCTTTTCTTCCTCACAACTTCTTAAAAAAAGTACACACACAAATCAACCTTTGATAAATATCTTTCTTGCTCATCTCTAGCGGACAGCGTCTTCTATATCCCCAGTGGGTGTTCACTAAGCTACCCTTGATGGATACTAGCACAGTTCCTCCTTACTAAGTTATATAGTCTTTAAGGGAAAATTAACTTCAACCATTCTCGATTAGTCAGTTGATCACCTCGGTCAACGTCAATACACGCGGTGTGTTTTTTTAGCACACCACACATATTGGGGGTCCATTTGTTGACCTCACTTTTGGGTGAGGGTTTTGGGTCTTTCCTTTAGTCACTAGACTTTCCTAAAGACTATCTTAGCATCTTAGAAATGGTACCCACCTTCTCCTTAAACATTTCAACAACATTTCAACCAAGTCTTACCAAGTCTTTGTTCTCTATGTTGGTTCTATATGTGATCAATAATCTCTAATACAAAGATTCAAGATTACATAAGGGAACCCATATGAGAAGTCCTATAGAACCTTTGGACAATAGGAAAGCCTTGCACTGTTCTACACCTTTTTTCGACTCAATACATTGCATCATCATTCATAATCGCCATGATCATTATAAACATTGCATTTTCATATCATAATGTTGCAATCATTACACCCATGGGGCTGACCAAAATTATTTGAACCCAATTTACCCTAAAATACCCCATTTGAATATTCTAATTTTTCAAAATTCCCCAAAAGCTGTCATTGAATCACAAAATCCACTTCAAACCATTTGATACCCAAAAATTGCAAAAATACCCACCCAAAAATTGCAAAGATACCCAAAAATTGCAAAAATACCCAATTTTTTCAAAAATTACCAAAATGACCCTAGACCCCAAAAATATCAAATTTTTTAAAATCTCCCAAAGTCACCGATAAGTCTTAAAAAGCACACCAAATCATTCCTTATGTCTTTCTGAGAATTTTGACTGTAATAATGCCAAACTTCCGGATAACTTTTTGACACTTCGACACCAAAATAACGAATACTTAAAAAATGCTTTGTGGATCATAAAACCTTCCACATTGATAAAAAATGATCCCGAACACCGTCGTTTGACTCCAAATTTCTTCTTGAACTACCTCGAGCCTTTAAATCAACATTTTGACCACTTTGGTCAAAGTTGACCAAAATTACCAAACGACACTCATGGACCAAAAATTCTCAAATCCTCCGAAATCATTTCAAACACCCCTAAAATCAATCTTCAAATGAATCCAAATCAATTTAATTAGTCCATGATCCATTTTCAAAACGATCGATCACAAACAAAAAATTAGACAAAAATTAAATTTGACGCATTTTTTGACTCGATCGCAGAAAAATGGTCCGAACGACCTCGAATGACGAAGTGGACCGCGCGAGCATTTTCGGAACGTCGATTTTGATTAGAGGAGCTTTCATTCCATCTCAAAGAAATGTTTAAAAAAAACACGCGAATAATAATAATATTATTATTATTATCATTATATATATATATATATATAACTTTATTATATATATATAAGAATGGAGCTTGGAGTGGCGGGG
>NW_018165792.1:5506-6247 GCF_001263595.1 Phalaenopsis equestris | reverse complement strand
TAGCTCTTGTAACTCTTTTTGGATGGTTGGAGGAGACTTTAATGGTATTTCAGTACCTTCTGGAAAAGTTGGGTGGTGCCCCACCTGACCGCAACAAGATGAATTATTTCAATGATCAAAGCAACTTGGCTGGCCTGTAGGACCTTGGTTTTTCTGGTCCAAAATTTACCTAGAGGAGGGGTCAAACTTGGGAAAGGCTAGATAGAATTTTTGTGATTTTTGCTTGATAGTGAATTTCATGTGGTTTAGTGAGTTCATTAACACTTCTGTGTAGCATCTCATCATGACAGGATCAGATCATAGACCACTACTTATGAATATTTCAGCATCAAATGTTAAGCACAAGCCAAGTTTTAGATACCTCAATATGTGGTCCTCCCACCATGACTTCCTATTCCTAAATCAGGTCTCATTGAGGGACTGTCACCATCCCAACCCTCTGATTAAGTTATGGCAACTGCAAAAGAAGTTAGGTAGACATTTATCTAACTGGAATTGGAAAACAGTGGGTGATATCAACTTAAATGTTGTGGAGGCTGAAAAGACTGTTGCTAAGTTGGAGGCTAAATTAGAGAGCAACCCTGAGGTGGAGAAGGATTTATTGATTGTTAATGAAAATTTGATGAATGCCATCTGTATGCAAGAGGATTTCTTTGCCCAAAAGGCTGCTAAGACCAGATTTTGTGAAGGGGATAGAAATTCAAAATACTTTCATGCATGTATCAAGTTTAGAAGAAAGTG
>NW_018165792.1:3831-5385 GCF_001263595.1 Phalaenopsis equestris | reverse complement strand
CATCCAACCATCTGATCTTAGGCCCCCCATCCAATGAGAATTGTTTTGCAGGGATGAGAACTTCATGAGGGGACTGAATCTGACTTCTATTCCTGTGGAAGAGGAAATTTGGTCTGCTCTGGCTTCCATTGATAGCTCCAAAGTTGCTGGACCTGATGAATTTTCTGTAGATTTTTACAAGAAATCATGGAAGATCATTAAAGATGATATTGTACAGGCTGTACAAGGTTTCTTTAGAGGTTTGGATCTCCCCAACTATTTTAAATGCTCCAACATAACTCTTATTCCCAAATCTTCTTCTGCAATCTCTTGAGATCTTTTCAGGCCCATAAACCTCACTAATGTGATGTCCAAAATGATTAGCAAAGTGATCTCCAACAGACTCCAACCCATACTTCCCAAGCTTATTTGTGAGAACTAGTCAGCTTTCATCAAAGGGAGAAGTATTGTAGAGAATGTTCTGCTAGCCCAAGAAATGGTGTTGGATCTGGATAAGCAATGCAGAGGGGGGAACCTAATAATGAAATTAGATATTAGGAAGGCTTATGACACCATCAACTGGGAGTTCATTGAGGAAGTGTTGTATGCTAAGGGTTTTAATGAACAATTTATCTTCCTGATACATAGATGGCTTCGAAACAACTCTCAATCTGTGTTTATTAATGGTAAATCTCTTGGTTTCTTCAACTCATCTAGAGGAATTAAGCAAGGTGATCCACTATCTCCAACTATATTCATCATTGCGTTTGATTACTTCTCTAAATTGTTGAATCAGCTCATAGTTTCATCCCCTCATACACTGTACAGTCATAGATCTAATACTGCTGTGAATCATTTAGCATTTGCTGATGATGTTATTATCTTTGCCAAAGCAACCAAACCAGCTGTAAAAATGGTCCTTCAATGTCTGGAGAAATTTCAGCAATGTTCTGGTATGCATTTCTATACTAAGAAATGTATTTTGGTGTTTAGCAAAATAGTTAAACCTCAAATTAAGCATTGGACTACTGAACTTAGTGGCTTTAAGACTACCTCTTTGCCATTAAAATACCTAGGTACTTTGCTTGTGAAGGGGAAAATAAGAAAAGTTCAATTTGATGATTGCATCACCAAAATTCAGGACAAACTAAACTGCTGAGCAAATTCATTCCTTTCGAATGGGGGTGGAGTTACTCTTCTAAAAAGTGTATTGAGAGCTCTTCCATCCTATATCTCCCAGGTTTTTGTTATGAAAAAGTGAACATAGTTAACTTTGGAGAAAATGTTTAATAGATTTTTGTGGCCAGTTCAGAGGAAGCAAAAGCATTTGACCAGTTTGCAAAAGCTGTGGGGAAGGACTAGAGGTGCTGGTGGGCTGGGCTTCAAAAGCCTCATTCAGATCTATCAAATCAATTTTTGTAAGCTTTGTTTGATGTTCAGAGCCCAAAGTTCTCTTGGGCTAAATTTTTGAAGGGCAAATTACTGTAGAGAGTTGCATCCCTCCCTTGTTACTTAAAGACTTAGGGATTCCAGGGCCTGGACCAATATGCTAAAAGTCAGATCTCAGGCTGAAAA
>NW_018165792.1:3190-3777 GCF_001263595.1 Phalaenopsis equestris | reverse complement strand
TTAATCAACACTTCATCTAACCCTCAATTTAATCCTGCAACTCAGGTGGCTGAATTATGGTTCAATGGTGATTGGAATCAGCAAGCTTTACAGAATATACTGGATAATACAACTTTACAGAAGATTATGAAAAGCAACATTGATAGAGATAGTAAAGATATTCTGATTGTGAAAAAGAAGGTGTCCCAGTCTTTATCTGCAGCCATTGATAACTTGTGTTTTCCTCAACACAGAGTCAGCTGGAGTAAATGTGTGTGGAATAAATACCTATCCCCTTTAATGTCATTTTTCTCTTGGAGATTACTCCATGGCTTTCTACCCACAGATGATATACTGAAGTTAAAAGGCTTGAGAGGTCCCTCTAGATGTGGGTTATGTAACTCCCATGAGGAAACTATAAAGCACTTATTTTTCCAATGTTCCACAGTTAAATAGGTTTGGAACTGTTTAATTCCCAAACTGAAGTTAGAAACAGTTCTTTTGTCCTGGAATGATTTCTTCCTCAGTTGGAAGTATTGGCAAGATCAAGAATTACCCCCAATTCCTTGTATCACTGCTTGGTTTATATGGATGGCTAGGAACAAGAT
>NW_018165792.1:0-2306 GCF_001263595.1 Phalaenopsis equestris | reverse complement strand
TATATATATATATATATATATATAATGAAAAATCCAATCCTATCAAATCTATTGATGATGCATGCCTCTCACCCCTCCTATCCAGTTATCACACATGGGATTAAAAATAAATAAAAATAAAATAAAAATAAAAAATTTATAAAACAATCTCTCTCCCCTGTATAACACTAATCCATTCTTAAGGAAGCCACTGCACTCCATTCCCTTCTTTACACACAACAATAGCTCCCCCACCCCTTCCCTCACCGAAAATTGACGATGTCGTCGGAAAAGCCGAAACCGAGCTAAATTTTGGCAAACCTCCGACCCGACGTGACAATCACGTCAAAACGACGCCACGAGGAGTTAGATAAGCTTAGGAAGACCTAATTATTCAAACCTAATTGAGGACAAACCTCTTAGGCTCAGGTATATGTCTTAAATCAAATTGATAATCCCAAACTTCTCTCCCTTCCAGATCAAAAAATAGATCAAAAAACACCAAAATATCCATATGGATGTGATGTACTCTTCGAGCTGAACAAAACGAGCCCAAGAACTTGAGATTTGGTTGAGAATCAGTGGATAATAGACTTCGGAATGTTTCGCCCATTGGTTCTCCTCCGTGCGTCATAGCTCTTCTCGTAGGCGTGAGGGAGATGACATTATAGCATTTATTTATTAATTTATTTTATTTAAGAAATTATAACTAAACTTCAAAATTACATAACTTTTTATAGAAAACTCAAAAAAATAAAGCAAAAAATACTATGAACTTAGAAAAATGAGAAGAATTTTTTAAAACTAAAATCACAATTTTTCATTAAGTAAATATTTTTAAATTAATTTTTGAAGTTATAGAGTATTTAAATCATAAAAATTAAAATATAAATGGAAAAAATATGAAATTTGGCACAGATATTAAATGGTCTTGGGGAAAGCTTCTCTGATTTTTCCATGACATTTTAATGTCTCTATATTTGTATTTTGATTTTTGAACAAAATAATATATTTATGTAAATTAAAAATTATAAAAATTATTAAAATTGTAAAACTCTCTCTGATTGAATGTTTGACCATAAACAAAGGTTTAAAAATTTTAAATCATGTTTAAAATAATTTTTATAATTGAAACACGTTAATTAGGGTTCAAGTTTAATTTAGACTAAGTTTACCCAACCCAATCTCAACCTAGGTCAGTTAATCTTAAGCCAATAGGATTAATTAACCTAAACCCTAGGTTAGTTAACCCTAAATCAATAGGATTAGTTAACCTAAACCTTAGGTTAGTTAACCCTAATCCATAGGATGAGTTAACCAAAACCTTAAGTTAGTTAACCCTAATCCAATAGAATCTGTTAACATAAACCTATTAACCTAAACCTTAGGTTAGTTAACCCTAAACCAGTAGGATTAGCTAAGCCCAAACCTTAGGTTAGTTAGCCCTAAACCAATAAAATTAGCTAATCTAAACCCTAGGTTAGTTAACCCTAAACTAATGAGGATTAACTAACCTAAACCCTAGGTTAGTTAACCCTAAACCAATAAGATTAGTTAACCTAAACCTTAAGTTAGTTAACCCTAAATGAATATGATTAGTTAACCTAAACCCTAGGTTAGTTAACCTTAAATCAATAGGATTAGTTAACCTAAACCTTAGGTTAGTTAACCTAAATCCAACCCTAATCTTTATGTAAGACAAACCTGAATCATAGCTTAGCCTTAAGCTAAACCTACCCTAAATCTTAGGTTAGAACCTAACCCATAAGTTGAACATAGAAGAACCTTTTAGGTAAAACCTTAAGCCTAAGTTAAACCTAAACCCCTCAACTTGAACATTAATTAAGAAATAAAATAAAACACATTGAGAGGGGTAAAATATAGATAAAACATATTAAAAACTTAAACTTAAACCAAAATAAATGCAACAAGGCTTTAAAGCATGGCTTTGAGGTTAAGTCAGCTTCAAAGTCGTCAATTTCACATAAGTAATAACAAGTGAGCAAAAATAACTAAAATAAAACACTTAAAATCTGACAACAAGATGTAAACAACCTAAAATATTTCAACCCTAAAATTGATGAAGTAATTCAAGAATTAATCAAATCTTAATCACAAAGATCACATAACACAACTTCTAGTTTAGAAAGATTCCTTGGACGATGCATTCTGTGGATGTTGACATGAATCTTCCGGTCCTGGTGGACAACCAACTTTCGGATTAAGTAAGCTAGAGCACCCGACGACCCGGGATGACGGAGCCATATACATCTTGACTGGGTTACCACTAGGTAAATAATTAAAATTTAATAAAAATCTGATAAAAC
>NW_018165791.1:56836-95147 GCF_001263595.1 Phalaenopsis equestris | reverse complement strand
CCCCACACCAAAAATAGTGCCGACAGGCTTACATTTATGTGAGATGATCACACAAATAACATGGAAGATAGAAGGATTTATGTCATATCGAACGACAACCTCGAAATCCTAAAATGGTTAGGTCTTAGACTACTCGACATGATCATGCAAAGGCTTATAAAAAAAGTGAGGATTTGTGTCATAGTAGGCAAACAACCTCGAATTCTTATAGCTTGTTGTTTAATTGTAAGGGAATTTGCTGTGTTAGATCCCCATGTTGCTGTAAATTTCTGGTGTAGAAGGATGCCCACGGAGTTAACTCCAAGCTCCTTAGTGAAGTAACATTCCTAAAGTCTAAGGGTCATAAGGTCAAAAAGGTTTAAATGAAAAGTTTTTTCAATCGTTAATGGTGGAGGGGTTAAAGTTGATTAGAGCAACACTGGTTAGGATCCCATGGTTCCCTCACTCTATTTTCTTTTAAATTTACTTTGCTTAAATGGGTGTTTAAACTCATTTAAATTGGTGAGATCTTGTTAGCAACCGTAGGTTATCTCATCTGAGGAACTCCCGTAAATTCAAAAGGATGTTTTATGAAGTTCTATTTCAAAGGATTTATGACTACCTTTGAAAGAGTTTAATTTAATTTTGAAAATTGTTGATGAGTTTTGAAAAGTTTTAATTTTATCAACCAAGCATGCATGGTATGTAGAAATAGTAGTAAATTATACTAAGGGAAACGATAGAAAGTAAATAACACTATAAAGGCGTACTCATCATCTTCATGCTGCTCCCACTGAAATGTTAGAACTTGCAACATATATAGTTTTTGCAAGGAATTTAAATAAAATGCAAGAACAAAAAGACCAGATGAAGGTGTAGCAACCAAACCCCAGGTCATAACTTGGTGAGTCCCTAGAGGTATTAATGGATGATTTTCTGGAATAAAGTCTAATAAGTCCAAATGTTCTACAAAATATCCAAAAGGTTATAAAAGTCTTTGGGGAACAATCTCTAACAACCTTTAAATCCTTTTGAAACGTTTCGAGTTCACTTGAACCTATTATATTGTTCAATTGACCATCTCAAATTTTAAATTTAATTTTAATGAATTAATACACCCTATGCTCAGTGAACCTAATATTTTAATTATCCCAAGAGTGGGGTAGTCTAAATATTCAATCAATGTTTTACTTAAGATTTATGTAAGTGGATGCCCCTAAGGCAAGTTTAAGTCATTAAATATCTTGTATCCACCATTAAATTTGGGCTTGTAGTATTTAGATGTGTTAATCAATCATGATTTTCTTTTCCAAACCTCATTAAACAAGTTAAAATATCAAGTCTAGCTCACTATTAAGCCCTTAACAATTTCATGGGCAAGTTTGTAATTATCAAAATATTAACTTAAATGGCATATATTCTTAACAAAATATTATATTAACATCTAATCACCAATTAGAGGCTTCAAGTAAGTGAATTATTATCTTCCTAACATAAGCCCACCACTTTAGAATCGCATAATTTTAATTGACTTCCATATCATGATAATTTATGAAATTACAATTTTACCCTTACCATGAAAAGGTGGCAACTTCATTTCTACCTTTTAACCCATCATGTTTCAAACATCTAAAAGAGTTCATTAGGATCAAAATTACCCATTTTACCATTCGTTAATCCTAAATTTTGATTAAATCATCAAAATCTAAAATTATCATTTTGCCCTAAGGGCTCTCCACTCCATAATTTATCAAATATAACTCAAATGACTTTAAAATTTTTAGAGTACCCCACTCAAGGGTAAATTAAAATATCGGAGGAGAAAATTTAATTTTTCAAAATTTAATTTAATTTAATTAGTTATTTTAACTTAAGAAAATAGGATTTTCAATATTAATTTTTTTAGTTAATCAAAGTTAAATTTTTGTTCATTGGAGAAAATTTAATTTTTCAAAATTTAATTTAATTTAATTAGTTATTTTAACTTAAGAAAATAGGATTTTCAATATTAATTTTTTTAGTTAATCAAAGTTAAATTTTTGTTCATTGGAAAATTATTGGAGGTTCACCTAGGTCATATGACCACTTGGATAAAATTTTATAATTTTTCAAGTTATATTTTAATTATCATAACTATTTATTGATTTTAGTGATTTAATTAAATAAAAAATATGTTTTATTTACAAAAATTACATTTTATATTTTTATTAAATCTCTATGAGTCTAGAGAACTTAGAGAAACAAACTTTTAATTTTTACAAATTTTATTGTATTTATTATAATTATTTTTAAAAGAAAATGAGAGAAAAATACATTTTTAGCTTTTTTTAAAAAATTATATTTAACTTAGAAAAATTACAAAAAATATTCTAATGAGTTTCAAGTGATCAGGAAATAATTAAGAATATCTTAAACCATTTTTGTATTTTTACAATTTTAAATTTTTTTTAATTATTTTCAATTGCAAATTATAGCTCAAAAATGAACTATATTTCTTAATATAAATTTTATTTTTGTTAAAAGGTCCTAATCACAAGGAACTCAAAAAACTACTTCTAATTATTTTTGTACAAAAAATACCATTTTGTTTAAAAATTAACTTTAGTACTCAAACTAAATCAAATAAATTTCAAATTTTACACTAAGTTAGAATGAGTGTTATTTATAGTGTGGAATGATTTTTGTTAATTTTTTAACATTATTTTCTTTATTTTAATTTTAGTGAGCTTTTAGGGTTTAATTAACTATAGTAATTTACATAAATATTCAAACGTAATTTATATTTTTCTAAGAGACCTCTGACTACAGGAAACCTACCAAAACAAGTCCCATATTTTTTTTATTTATACTTTAATTTTTATAATTATTTTAAGCCAATAGCCATCTAAACTTGGAAATTGGGTTTACATGTGTAGAGATGTTTTTTGACTTTCAAAAAGTTATAAAGTATCTCTATTATCACGAAGAACAAACCCCTAAACTTTCAAGTCACGATGATTATTATTTAGCTAAGTAAAATTAAGAGACTCCAATTAATTAAAAATCAGAGACTCATCAAATATTTTTTATTTTGTTCCATATTATTCTCCTCTATTAACAGAGCAATAAGGTATTTTTATTTTATTTATATAATTTTTCTACATCAAACTATGAATTTTCTAAGTTTTGAAATTAATTTAAATAAAAAATCCTTTATTTCCTACTTAAGCCAGTCAGTGTCGCTTAATCCTAGACAACTGCAAAACTCCATGTGGCGCTCCTCAATTCAACACCGCCATCTGACTCAGTACTTCATCAGCCCACGCTTTATGTTCTATTCCTCCGTCCGACGCAGTCCTAGAAGTCAATATGATACACTCGTGATCCAACGGGTATGGGTCATTGTCCCCAATGACTAGAACCCATGAACCATTCAACTTAAAACCCTAAGATCTCTACCTAGACTCAACCAAATCACTTTTGGTTTATTCCTACACCTTCATCTACTCAAGCTGAGCACATCTATACAACTACATGCTTATGAAATCAAAATTTTCATCATGAAGGCACAAACCGAGCAAAAAAAGGTGTTATATACTGATTTTGATAGGGGAGGCCACAATCAAATGCTTTTGGAAGCTTCAGAAGAGTGCAATGAACCTCCTCAAAGGGTTAGTTTGAGCTGAGGTTGAGTCTAACTAAGAGTTCGATCAGAGGGTGGCCCACTCTTGGTCTAACTTTGGGTTGGAGGGCTCAAAATGATGGGGTTTGAGTAGTAAACTTTTTAGTTTGGTTAGGAGAAGCTTTTGAAACAATCAATTTGATGCTTGGTGGAGTTTTGGGAAATGGCCAGAATCTGCCCTGGTTTTGAGCTCAAAAATTGAGCTCAAGCAGTGGGGAGGATGGCTGAAAGATGGTTGGAATGGGCTTAGTAGGCCTTGGAGGAGCTTTGTAAACAATTTTGCAAAGTTTTCTGAGGAATTGGATGGTCTCCTCCATTGGTTGTGGGAGTTGGAGTTTAAATAGACAAGGCTATGGTTGCTAACAATGCTGGCGAGGGGTGGAATCATTTGCTTAAGTGGAGGGCTGAGTGGCACCAATGATCAATGGGGATGAGGCAACTCAGGGAGTTCAAATTTGGAGTTGAAAGCTTTGGGTGGCTCTCAGTTATGGTCTTTTCCAGCCACTAGGATGACCAGCCAAGCCACTGTTGGTGGATCAAGTGGTCAGGTGAGCCAGGGAGAGTTTAAGGATGATTATCTCTGCAGGTTTAATGCTTGATGGTAAATATATTTGGGTTTAGCCAAAATATGGGAAGAGATACCCTAAAACAAGGGACCCTTGGTCCATGACTCATGTAGGGTGGGCTAGGTGTGTCTAGCCTAGTCCATAGGGTCCAAATGTTGGTTGTGGTGACCATGGCTTGGTTAATTTGGGTTGGTTTTGTTAAATGCATGGCTTGGATTCAAAATCATTGCATGAGCTTGGATTTTAGTTTGGGTTTTGTTAGACTTTGAATTTAGCTCAATTTATTGATCAATTGGCTAGGATAATTGTCATGAGGAGTTTTGGATACCGTATGGCTGATTTTAAATTTATTTAGAAGGTCAATTTTGTGGAATTTGGTCATATGGTCATATTTGCTCATTTGGGCTAGACTTGTATTTGGATAGAACTAGGGTTTGGATATGATTTAATGGATGGTTTATTTTGATGTGGGTGATTTTCATGAAGAGTTTTAGACATTGATTGGGTGGAAACTTTGGGGTTAGGAGGTTCAATTTGGTTAGATTTGGGCTTTTGGTCAAAATTGGGGGTTTTGGTTTAATTTGGATTTGAGTGAGCTTTGAATTCAAATTTGGGTCAATTGATTATTCAATCTAATTTAGGGAAGTTTTATGGAGAATTTAGAATCTAAATTTGGGGAAATTGATTTGATCATGGGGTTCAACATTTTAAAATTTAAGGCTATAGTAAAATTGGGAATTTTAGGTTGAGCTTGCAATTAGGCTTGGAATTGGGTCCAATTGAGCATGCATTTGGTTTTAATTGGGATTGAGGCTGATGAATTTTTGTTTGGAATTGAAATTTGGGGAGATTGAATTCAATTTGCTGGAAATTGGGGGTGATTTAAGAAATTTAGGCATTTAGGGGCAATTTGGGGATTTTGGTCAAAAGAGGTCAATTTGATCAAATTAGGCTCAATGGAGTTGTTCAAAGTGATTATGAGGATATTTGGAGTGATTTTGGAGATTTTGGGAGTTTTTGAGATTTTTGGGGTGTGAAAGGCATTTTGGTAATTTTTAGGGTATTTTGGAAAATTTGAGGCATTTTGGTCAATTTGAGTGATTTGGAATGTTTTAAAAAATTATTTTATGAGACTTTGAGAAGTTGGGTAATTTTGGGAATTTTTTGAATCTAGGGTTTAGGAGCAATTTGGTAATTTGGTGAAGTTTGGGGCCAAGAAGGGTCAAAGTTAGAATTTTGGTAAAATTGGGATTGATTGAGGATATTAATCATGAGGTCATCCTATTTGAGACTTTAGACTAAGGCAACTCCAATTATGTATCCTTCATGTGCTGGTCTTAGCCAAACCGTAACCCAGGGCTAATGACTTGGGGGACCATCCACATGAGTTTCCAAGAGAGTAGGGGATCAAGCTAGGTATGTTTGGGTTAGGGTTAAGGTTGTGAGTGTAGGTGCATGTGTATGTGTGTGCAAGACCGACCAAGACCACACCACCCAGGGCTAACTTTAAGGCCAAACAGTCATATGAGGACTCATCTTGAGCTCCCCCATATTGGTCCCACCTACTACGTACCAGAGGTAGAACCAACATGCGAAACTTTTAGAAGGGAACGAAAAGTTTAGAATTCCTATTGGTGAGAGTTCCATCACTATTACTCTGAGAATAGTTAACATGAAATTCATAAGGCTAGATCCTAGGCTTCTAAGGAAGAGACTAGGCCTCAACCAAAAGTGACGTCAGCACCCTTCAATTTGTTTGTGTAGAATTTTAATGGAAGATAATTATAAGTCTAGGGTAGATCCTCAATAGAGATTGAACCCTGCCATGAAAGAATTTATAAAAAAAAGAAATTTTAATGTGGTTAAATTTTTGAATCATTTATCAAATTTCTAACAGTGCTTGATTTAGTCTGAATCACTATGTTCCTAAGAAAGGAAGAGTGATTTTAGCGGTAAATGAATGAAATGAATTAATTTCAACAAGATAAATGACTGGGTGGTGAATTTGTATTAATTGTAGAAAATTAAATCTTTCCACAAGGAAAGATCACTTGTGCATCAATATTTTTGTTTTATGGATGGATATTAAAAACTTAATTTTTAAGTTATTTTAATTATTTAAGTTATTTTAAGTTAAGATATCACCAGATACCTATAGCTCTTGAGGATCAAGAAAAGACAACATTCACAAGTCCCTATGTAAATTTTGCGTTTAGAAGAAAGCACTTTGGTTGGTAATGCACCTGAAACCTTTTAAAACTGCATGATGTACATTTTTTTCTAATTTAATTTTGGAAGGAATTGAAGTTTTCATGGATGACTTCTCAATTGTTGGAATCTCCTTCGATTCTTTTTTAGATCATTTAGTGAGAGTTTTAAAATGCTGTGAAGAAATAAATCTGGTTCTCAATTGTGAAAAATGTCAATCTATGGTCGTAGGAGGAGCTGTTCTAGGGCATTGAATTTCTATAAAAAGGTATGGAAGTAGATCCAACTAAAATACATGTTTTTGATAAATTACCTCCTCCTACTACATTAGGAGGAGTTAGAAGTTTTCTATGAAATGTTGGATTTTCCAAAAGCTATATTGAAGACTTTTTAAAAATTGTCAAGCCTTTGTATTTTTATATTTTATTTCAACTAGGAATGCCTACATGCCTTCAATTTATTAAAGGAAAAAATAATCAACACACACATTATTGTTTCACTTGATTGGGGGAGACCATTTGAGCTGATGTGCAATGCGAGCGATAATGCTATTGGGGTGGTGCTAGAGAAAAAATATTATACGATTTTTAAAGTTATATACTATGCAACTAAGTCTCTTAAAGAAGCTCAGATAAATTATACTACTGTTGAAAAGGAATTATGCAATAGTATAAGTTTTTGATAAATTTAGACCATACTTGATTATACAAAATGCATAGTTCGTACAGATCATTCTATGACTAAATATCTCATGCATAAGAAGGTTATTAAACCAAGACTTATCAGATAAGTCCTTCTGATGAAAAAATTTAATTTTGAGGTAATTGATAAAAAGGGATCTGATAATCAATTTACTGATCATTTATTAAGGTTTGAGCAGGAAAATTTTTTAAATTTTGAAAATGAAATCAATGAATATTTTCCTGACAAATAGTTATACATTATTTCTGAGCGGCATATTCCTTGGTATGCCAAGATTTTTAATTTTATAGTAATTAATATTGTACACATTGGATTAACATACGAACAACAAAAGATATTTATATATGAAACTTAATAGTACTTTTGGGATGACTTGTAGTTATATAATAAATGCAAGGATCAATTTATTCAAAGATGTGTATCGATTGAAGAAACTCAAGAAATTATTCAAAAATGTCAGGATTTTGAGTTTGAGGGATATTTTGGAGTTGATAGAATTGCATTTAAGATCTTACAATATGGATTTTATTGGCCTACTTTTTAAGGATGTTAATATTGATGTAAAAACATGTGATCGAAGTCAGCTAGCAGGCAATATTTCTAAAAGGGATGACATACCCCTAAATTTTACTTTAGAGGTTGAAATTTTTTATGTATGGGGTTCGATCTTTATGAGACCATTTATACCATCTTTAGGTAACATATATATTTTAATTTTTGTGGATTATGTTTCTAAATGGATAGAAGTAGTTTCCTTACACTGTTGTGAAGCTCAAAGAATTGTAAAGTTTTAAAGAAAAGTATTTTTAGTAGATTTGGAATGCCAAGTGTGACCATTACAGATGGGGGAAGTCATTTAAGAAATAAAAGAATAGAAATATTAATTAAAAAAATATGGAATTAAACATAAAATTATTACAACTTATCATCCTTAGATTAGTTTTAGCAGAAGTTTCTAATCATGAAACTAAACGAATATTGGAAATTTTTTTTTAATTTTAGTAGAAAAATTTGGCCTGCTAGACTTGAGAATGCGTTATGGGCCTATAGGGCAACATATAAAACTCCAAAAAAATTGTCACCATATAGGCTCATATTTTTAAAGGCAAGTCATTTTGCCAGTAGAACTTGAGCACAAAGCTTACTAGGTGATTAAGAAATTTAATTATATTTTGGAAGATGCTGGCAAGAAATGATTATTGAAATAAATGAGTTCAAGGAAATCATAAATGAATCTTATGAGAAATTATAAGGAAAAGATAAAAATTTGGCATGATCAAAAAATTTTAAGAAAAGACTTCAAATTTGGACAAGAACTTTTATTATATAATAAAAGATTGAAGTTATTTTCCAGAAAACTTAAGTCCAGGTGGTCGAAGCCATTTATTGTAATAAAAGTTTATTGTTATGGTGTTGTGGATATTAAAGACCCAAAAAATGAAAGAATATTTAAGGTAAACGGACACAGGCTGAAATTTTACTTTGGTGACAACGACCCTTTATTTAATGAAGTCCTAATGTTGGATCAACCAAATTAAACCTTGGGTACGTCGAGCCAATGATGCTAAACCATGTGCTTCGTGGGAGGTAACCAATGGATATCTATGTGGATTAATTTTTATTTTTATTGTGATGTTTTATAGTTGCATGATTTAATTGAAAGTGTTAAGTGTTAATGAGGCCTACCTGATGTGATGAGGCACAAAAACCATTTTAATGAACTAGATGAGGATTGGACGTGTTAATTGGACATTATGTGAAGCGGTGTTGATTTTAACACTAGCACCTAAGCAACTAAACCTGGAACCTATGCGCCCAAACTGGAGCCTAGGCGCAAAAGTTTGATTACCTCAAAATAACCATCCATGGCAGTTTTAATCAGTTATTTCCCTTTAAGACTCCCAAAAACTTATATTAAAATCACAAGAATTGATTTTTTTAGCATTTAAGAGCGATTGAGAAGCTAATATGACATATAGATCAATGTGAAACAAAGGTAATGGTGTTTTCTATACAAAAAAGTTTGCCAACAATATTGTGCCGAATTACTTCAATAGATTTTTTCTAGCAAATAAATTGATTAAAAAAAGAGGATTTGTTTCCTCTGGTGGTCAATTAGGAATGGTAATTGCTTAAAGACGTTGGGAAGTGTTTTGTTACACTACCGCTGCTGCAGTTATTTCTGTCGTTAAGGAGTTCTATGCCTATCTTCTAGAATTTCATCAAGGATTAGTTTTTATCAGAGGCAAGTTGGTACCATTTTGTCCATCAAGCATTAACAAATTATTTCTTTTGGAGAGTGTGTCTATCTGCAATTATGGTAATTTTGCCACAATCACCAAAAAATTGAACAAAATTAATAGATTCCTTACTGATAGTGAAAGAACTTGGAGAATGAATAATGAATCAAATGTAAGTTTATCTACTTCAAAGTTAAACTTAACCTAAAAAGCTTGACATTTTTTTTTATTTCTGCCAAGTTGTTTCCTGCTATAAACCTCGGGAGAGTATTAAAGGAATGTGTTGTCCTAAATTACTACATTCAGAGTGGTAAGTTGATTTATATAGGGGTGCTAATTTTTCAATCCATAATTATTTTTTCATTAAATGGAATCACTAAGGGGCTAAGATATCCGACTATTATATTTTCTATGTGCATTCAAGCCCAAGGACCCTATGAGAATTGGGAGAAGGTACTTCTGCCTTGGTAGCCCATGAACCAATATGTTGTGATGTATGACAACATTGATACTCTAGCAATGAATGTTGGTAAATCTTCTATGGATTAAACTTCTTCTCTCCCTTCCACATCATTATCACAACCAACATGAGTTGCTAGCATTGCAGGAGTAGCAGAAAAGATTAAGAAGTTAGATGAAGAAATAGTGATTATTCATACGAGAATAAAAAATATATCTGATCAATTTGACCATCTAGACTGACAGATTTAGTTTCAAGCAAATCATCTTGTAAATTTGCAGGAGGCCCAAAAAGGGATGTATCAGAAAAATAAGAGGATCAGAGAAGAATCTATAGAAGAATTTCCTCATTATCCTTTTTATAATCTATATGTGCTCCAACAATCAATGAACGAGAATGTCGAGGAGAATAGTATTAGTGAAGAAAGCGAGTAGTGGCCTTTTTGTGTGAAACTCTGATATTTAGATGTTTGTATTTGTGTATCAAAATGTGATTTGCAAGTGTCTATGAGCCTATACGTATGTGTGTTTGTGAGTTGATTTGGATATTTTTCTAAAACTGCTTATCAATTTTTATAGGACCTATGCTTTTTTTATACATTTATAACTGATGAATGTGATTACATGCTTATGTGTATTTTGTTGTATTTGTAAGCATGATTTGATTGATAGTGTGCTTTATCTATAACTAGGTGTCGACGCGTTTAAGTTGGTTGATTTGATTGGGATTGTTTCTATTTAAGTCTCGAGTGTTTGTTAAAGTTGGGAGATGTTCAGAAGATGAAAAAATATCAAAATGATTGTTAAACCAAGAAAATTAGGGTGCAAAACCATTGGCATACGATGCTTTTCCTTAGAAAAAATAAAAAATTAAAATCCTGAACACTGGTACCTAGGCGCCTAAGCACCAGTATTGCGAAAGCAAGGCGCCTAAGTGCCAAAATTTGACACCTAGGCGCTGAGCCGGCTGAGCCACCAATTTATTGTGAAATGGACCAGTTCACACCATTTTTACCGCTTGATCTTCTTCTTTCTCCCCAACTCATCATAAGAGCACCCTAGGGCTTCCCATATATCACAATTTTTGAAGTTTTTGGACTCAAATACTCAAGATTTCTTCTTCTTTTGGTAAAATGTACACTTTACCAAAGAAACTTTCTTATTTCATCATGGATTTTGAACGTGCCAAAAAGTAAAAAATTTCTAAGAAATTAGTGGAAAATCCATGGCAAAGAGAGCTTCTTAGTCTAGAAAAAGTGTGGAGAAGCTTATAGAATATGTATTTAGAATTTATTTGAATTTTTATTCATTTTTTGTTACATTTCATATGGCTCCTAAAACCAAGAGGGGGAAATGGAAGGAAGTTTTTTATCACAAGAAATTTGTTAGCCTGAAAGCACAGAATCGATTATGATGTACTCATGACGAAGAAGTTGATACAAAAACAATGTTTCGTTAAACCAGGATGGGCATTAGGGAGTTTGATAGTGGCACAACACTATGAAATTTTATGATACTTTACTTTCATAGCAATTATATCCACCGTGCATGAGTTTTATGCTAACCTCCCTGATATTTCTTATGAATCTATGGCAATCATGGAGAAGCAAGTCTACTCCTCTCTGGAACATATCAAGGCTCTATAGTCATTGGGGGATGTTTCTGACTGCTACTACTTTGATTTCAATCCTACTGAGTCAGAGCTTAATGAGATTATAACATTTTTTACTGATGGGAGGGGAACATGGATGAAAAAAAATGAACACAAGGTAAATTTCTCTTCTTCTCATCTGAATGTGCAAAGGCATGCAATACTTCATTTTAGCTAGACTTCTTCCATCGAATCATTTGAGTGAAGTGACTAGGGAGGGAACAACTTTAAATTATTACATTTAGAGGATGAAATCCATAGATATTGCCTCTTATATCTATAAGAATATTATCAGTTCATCAAATGTAGGTGCAACAAGAGGCCTAGGATACCCTTCTCTCATTTTTACTTTATGCCAACAGTCCGATGTTAGTTTTGAGAGATGGGAAGATTTGTTGCATCCAAAAATGTCGACCATTAAGGATAATGTGGAACTATAAGATTCATAGATCTAGGTCTAGAGCTTGAGATATTTCATCTACTTCTAGGGCCTCTACCTCTCGTCCTTCTACTCGTCCTTCAACTAGCTTTGATACTGTGATTGATAGTGTACAAAAGTTACAAAAAAATATATCATTTGTACAGAGTAAAGTGCATGACATTGATGATATTTTGTAACACTTTAACTCTTATCTCAAATTTAAGATTGAATACGAGGAAGATTTCAATACCTCTCTTGCAAAACTTCATAAAGGAGATAAGACTTTCTAGTTTCTTTCTTATCCTACATATATGAGATTTGAACAACGCAATCCTATGGATCAAGATGATGATGATGATGAGGAGAATGATGATTAGTAGCTTGATTATTAATCTGGGTGTATTTATTTTTTAGCTATTGATGACTGTTATTTTACTTTGTTGTATTTAGATGTACTGGACTTAGTATTGTTTAGTATTACAGCTTTTTGGATTATGTATTTATTATTTTTTGTTGTACTACAATTTAATTTATGTTTTAGTTTATGTATATGTCTGCTTGTTTGATATAGTAGTCCTTTACCTAGCAAATATTCATGATTATAACATGTATAATGGGGAATTACTTTTTGCTACACACCTCTTTTTACTTTTTATACATGTATACCTATTCATGCTTAGACATTTTCATAGAAAATAATTTAGTAAAATTTTCTTCCTGCCCATATTTATGCATTAAACGATTTAATCTATTTAAAGAAAATCTTAGTTTGTAGGAGGAAGAAAAACTTTTTTTTTTAAAAATAAACTAATCCTTATTTGTCCTAAATAAACTACATCTTAATATTATTTTTAAATAGTCAATGGTATGCGGTGTTACCTTTACGAAACTATATTTTATTATAGTATACTAAATCTAAATTTTTTATGATAAGGGGTAGTTTTAGAGTTAAGATATTTAGCATAAAAGAATAGGGATATGCTTTCACTATTCATAAAAAGAAAAATTGTATTTTTGAAAACTAGAAATCTTAGATTTACACTTTAAAAAGAAATGAGATTCTATTAAAAATCATTTTTACACTAATACACATTATTAAGTAAGGAAATGCGATAATTTTCTAACTTTAGGAGGAGAATAGTAAAGTTTAAAATCATTAAAGACTATACAGACATAGTAATCCTCACATAAAAGAGTAAAGATTAACAAGATCTTAAAAGAAAATAAAAATGAAAGAAAAAGAGAAAGAAAAGAAAAGGAAGAGAAAAGTAAAAAAAGAAAAAATGTGGGGAGAAGCTCGAGAAGATGCCTAATTAAAAATTGGCTTCACTTGAATCATGTTAAAGGAAGAAATTTAATTACAATTCTAAGCTTAATATCAATTCTAAATGTATTAGTCAAATCTTATTAATAGAGTTCTCATATAATTCTATATTTAATTCTTCTATGATTCCTAAGTCTGACATATTACAATTATTTTTGAAATGATTAGAAAATCAAAACTCCTAACTTAATTACTTGATATTCTTATACCATATTTCTAGCCTGAGTTATTAAAAATATTTCTAAATAAACACTATCACATTTATGAGACAAAATAACTAGATTATTTAAAGGAACCCATTGCCATAAGTTAAAGTATTATTTCATAAAAGAGGTGAGTTACTCGAGGACAAGTTATAGTGAAGTTTGGGGGAATTGACATGCCTAAAAATGTGCTACTTTATGCTCATTATTTATTTTATTAGACTTTAATGGAACGTATTTTGCATAATTTTGGTTTCTGTTACAATAGATGGAGTTTTGGAGAAAATGGAGCAAAAACATAGCAAAATGGGGTCAAATGGAGCAAAGAAGCAAAAAGTGAACTGGCGGCTGGGCGCTAGCTTCTAGTGTCTAGACGCCAGACCCTTTGCATGGAAATAGAGAGCAAGGTGCTCTGTAGCAAGGATTTAGCACCTCGGCACCAGACAGTTATTTCAGGCTTCTAGAAGGTTTGCACCTAGTTGCCACAATCCGACACCTAGTCATCAGAATCAGTTTTGTTTTTGTAAATTCAATGTATTTGGAAAAATTTTGATGGGGCATCTAAGGTGACTCTAGGAGGATTTTGAAGGTTATAAAAAGAAGAGTCTCCTGGTGCCTAGAGGAAGGAGGAATGAAAAAGAAGAGAGGAAAAGAAGGAAGAAGGGAGAAGGAGAGAGTGAAGAGAAGTAAGAAGAGAAAGAGAGAGAGGAAAGTGTAGAGGGGATAATATTTCAAAAGTGAGATTTCTTTAATTTTCTGCATTTCTGAGTGATATTTGAGAGTATTTGTAAGAAAGAATAATTCTTCAAAGGAACTTCAGAAGATTTGCTTGAGGAGGAACACGAGATAAGTGTTTTGTATTTTTCTTTGAGTTTTGTTAAATTTTATTTTATAAAATTGCTTAGATATATATATATATATATATATATATATATATATATATCATGTGTTGTTTTTTTGTCCCCATGAAATCTGAATAGTTTTCTTTATCTTTCTCCTTGATGAGAAATAATCATGTGTAGGATTAAACTTGTTTAGCATTTATTCTATTTCATAATTATGATGATTCATTACTTTGCACTTAATTTACCTATTCAGTCTGACCAATTGATAAGCTAAAACTTAGTGTGAATCTTAATGACTCGGGAGGACTATGAATTCCTCAACAATTAAGAATGACTTTGCACTAATGGGTGAAGGAAAAGTAGTTCGTAGGGCAGTGCAAATATGATGGTTGTAAATTGGTGGTTTTAGGGCGATAGGCTAGAATCATAACCAATTTAATCTAGTGTTTGGAATCTGAAGCTTGGTTAGCCAAATTGAGGGCTTACGTTGGTTTTCTAGAGTGACTAGCTAGAATCTACCCATCATAACCAAGGGTTTAGGAACTTAACTCTAGGTTAGCTAATTTTCTCTTATGCACTAAAAATAGAGTAAAGAATAGGCATGCTCCTACTTGTCACAAAACTAAATTTAAATTTATAAACATTTAATTCCTACACTGATTATAATCTCATTATAAGGAGAAGGATTTTTCCATACAAATTGAGCTTTTCTACATAAACAAGTCTAGAAAAATTTAGCATTTCCTTTAAGTTTAGAAATAAAATTTGTAGGTTTTAGTTACATGTTTTTGCACATACAATTTTTTACCTTATTTTTCATAGAACTTACATGCAGTTTAAGTGATGTTTTACTAAGTTGATAAAAAGAGTTTTTTCTTCCCAGTAGATTGATACTTGGAGCTTAAAATAAATCCCTATGTTACATGAAATGATACGTGCACTTGCAAAATATTCCTAATGTACAAAATTGAATAGAGGAAAAAAATGAGGATTATTTATTAATTGAATTTGAAGTAATTACACACTAAGCACACATAAATTGTGTTCGTGGGATCAATATTCAGCTCTTGCATCCTACAAAACATACCTTGTAAATGATAACCTTTCTTTGCATTTCTTCACCTATGCTTTGCACTTTTAACATTCACACCAGTAAGAAAAGGAAATTCACACTCCCCATATTTAACTAATTTATGGAAATAGTAGGAAGCATTAGTAGTGACACTAGCTGGTTGTAGCTTCCATTGAAGATGTTTCACTTCATTCCTTGTCATCCATACAAAACAGCACATAATATAAGAAAGAAAATTCATAAAATGTTTATGTTTCCTCCCCCAAGAAACCAAGCATTCTTTCAAATTTTTTCCCATAGGAACAACTTTATCTATGCTTGGTTCCTAGTAGGATCCATACAGAGGTAGAACAATGGTTGGTAAAAGGTAAATGGTTAGTGTTCTTCTCCTCACTTTTGCATAAGACACTTTTTGAGGGGAGTTTCAATCTCTTTAGCTTTAAAATATCATGAAGAGGCAGAAGTTGGGAGTAGAGACTCCAAAAAAAAGGATATGGATATTGATAATGAGTAGTGCCATATATTCCTCCCCATTTCACCATTGTTAATGTAGATAGATTACGATAGATGCATCTTGGCAAGGATGATGAGTTGGATATTTTTAAAAACTATTCTATATTTTTTTACCATTCTCATTAGGAATCTTGGAAATGGATAAAGCGTTCAAATCACCAATCGACTCCTTAAGCATCTAAAAATTCCAAGAAATGTTGCACCACAGTTAGCCACTATATCATCTCCATTGTTACTTGTATCAAAATTAGAAAAATCCTCCTCACACCAAGCATCATACTCAAATGATGATTGTCCATTTCCAAGCTCCCAAAAAATTATTTCCTCAGCCTAATCCTTAGCCATAACCATGGCCTTCCAAATTTTTGGATCACCGACATTATATGATGCATGTCTGGGGTATTTACCTCTATAGTATTTATGGAACCTAAATTCAACCCAAATGAAAGCTAGATAAAGAGAAAGAACCATCTCTCTATCTCTTTGAAAATGACACACATAATCTTGTTGTTGCTGTAAATTTATTTTGGTGGGTAAGTTTATATATGGGCACTCAAAATTGGAATTAATTAGGAAGGACTTTGATAGTTTAAAACTACTTAAGGATTGGAAGATTAAATTAACGGATGGTAGGCATATTCTCATTCAATTATACCTATCAGTCGCCAGATCGGGAAAAAAAGTATTATTAATTTTAAAAAGTAATATTTTAATTTTAAAATTATGAGACCGAAACAATCTCATATAGATCATAGTTAAAATGAAGGACCACACATCTGGAAGAATAGATATATCAATTATCCGTGAGGTTCGATTAAATAAACTAAAGGACTTATTACATCATTTTTAGTTTACGAAACCATTTATGTTGATAGACAAGTTCCCCTATCTTATATGAAAAATTAAACAGGGTTTATATTAAGTTGTGTTCCTAAAGTTTTCTATAAGGGCAAGACCTTGTAGTTAACTACATTTTAAATGATTGAGGTCACCTAAGAAAACTCTCAAATTAGATCAGAAAGTATTATCTTCAAGAATTTCAAAGGAAAGGAATTTTCAAAGATCAAACCAAGGAGTCTCAGATTGAAAATGTTCAATTTTGGAACATTATTATGGAATTCAAAGGGAGTAAACTAGGGGTTGTCACATATTCTGAGGAAAACTTCAGTGACTTCCCAAACTATCCTATGGTTAGACTTCAATTTTGTGAAAGAAATTATTGAATGTTTCATCCTACCAATTTTATTAATTAGGGCTTGCATTAGTATAACACAATCATACCAATATCCTTGAAGATAGGAGAGTTTATGTCGTGATGAATGACAACCTCAGAATCCTAAAACAAGTTAGGGCTTAAATTGCAGAACATGACTTTGCAAAGGCATAAAGATAAGGTGGGGATTTATGTTGCACTAAGAAAACAACCTCAAATCCTATGGCATGCTATTTAATTCTAAGGAAATATTTTCTATTGTAGATCCACTTGCTATTGTATAAAGCTCCCCTCAAAGTTATCTCCAAGCTCCTCATCGAAGTAGTAGTTCTAAAATCTAAGTTTCAAAAGGTTTAAATGATAAGTTTTATTCAATCATTATGTGGGAGGGGGGTTTAAAGTTGATTACAGTGACACCAGTTATGATCCCATGATTTCCTCTTTTCAGAACCACTATTTTCTCTTGAACTTACGTAGTTTAAAAGAGGTGTTAAACTCATTTAAACTTGGGAGATCTCATTAGCAACCGTGGGTTACCTCATTCGAGGAACTCCCATAAATTCAAGAGGACATGTTATGAAGTGTTTGTTTTGTTGTTTTATTTTGAAAATGTTGTTTAATTTTGAAAACTAGTTTTGTAATTTTCAATTTTGGAAAAGGTTTTGCAGGTAATGTGAATAAATGCAAATATGAAAAGTATTGTAAAGTAAATAAATGAAATTGCATTGCATAAAACACAAATGTGTACCTGGGCCTCAGTTTCCACTACATGATGAGCATCATAAAGCATAATATATTTGCAAGGATTAAATAAAATGTAGGAAAAAAATTGAAGCATCCGATTCAAGAAGATCAAAAACTAAGTCGTAGTCGAACCTTAGTAAAAAAAATTAAAAAAACCCATAGTCACATATAGAAGATCTAGACTGGGTGTAAGACACTGGTAAAGGTGGGGGCTCAGAGCTGGACTGTGTGTTTCTTGTCCTTAAGTAAGAGGTACCAAACCTATAAATTGTGGATGACAATCCTAACCTCGATCTAAGTGATTAACAACGGACCTTTATAAATTTTAATTTTGAACTCAATGTTCATGCATTTAAAATTTACTTTATTATTCAAAAAAATTTTTTTTGTTTAAAATATTTTGTAGAGTAGTGCAGTCCACAAGTTATCAATCTAATCGAGCTAGAACTATAAACAATATAAGAGTGTCGAGGGCAATCATCTTCTTAAAAGTTGTTGAATAGTATCGTCGGTCTTTATCCTCTACTTTTATAAAAGGTCCTCAAGGTAGGAGATACTATTATAAAATTCTACATCGTATCTCTCCTCTTAAGCACACATTAGCATTGTCGTCATTGCCCTAGCAACCTAGACCTCAGACTTATACAACCTCAATGATCCATATGTGGCAAATATCCTCAGTTGCTCACAAGGATTTAAAAACCTTAAAGAAGACTCATATCCTTGAGCAATTAATATAGGATAAGTAGTGTATGGTATTTTTATTGATTTAGGTGGATTAACGGATCCCGAGGCATAACTTGGTGGATCCCTAAAGTTTTAATGGTTGATTTTCTTGAACAAAAAATAATAAGTTCAATTGTCCTTCAAAATATTCAAAAGATTATAAAAGTGTTCGGGACTTGACCCTTAGACAACTTACATAACCTCTTGAATTGTTTTGAGTTCATTTGAACTTATTATATTATTCAATTAATCATCCAAAGTTAGATTTAATTTCAATGAATTAATACACCCTATGCACAGTGAACATTAAAAATTTAATCATCTCGAGAGTGGGGTAGTATGACAGTCACTTAATATTTTATTTAAAAGTTATGTGAGTGGATACCCTTAGAGCAAGCTCAAGTCATTAAGGACCTTGTTCCCACCACTAAAGTTCGGATTTTAGTGTTCAAAGATATTCATTAATCAATCATACTCTTCTTTTCTAAACCTCATTAAACAATTTTAAATACCAAGCCTAGCCCAATATTAGGTTAGATTTGTGATAATAAAAAATATTAAACTAAATTCAATCCTCATTAAAATCATGCTTAACATCTAATAACCAATTAGGGGCTTCAAATTAGAGGATTATTATCTACCTTCCTTAAGCCTACTACCTTAGGATCATCCAATTGAATTAACCTCCAAGTCATAACAATTTATAAAATTACAATTTATCCTTTTAATGAAAAGGTGATATGTTGATTTCTACCTCTTAACTTATTATGTTTTAAATACCCAAAAGACTTTATTATGATCAAAATTACCCATTTACCCTTTTGGCTAACCTAAAATTTAATTACGATATAAAAATATGAAAATTACCATTTTGTGCCTAAGGCTATCCACTTCATAATTAATTGAATTAAACTCAAATGAATTTGCAATTTTTATGGTACCCCACCCATGGGTCAATTAAAATATCAGAGGAGAAATAGTGTTTTTTTTATTTTTATTTAATTTATATAATTATTTTAGCTCAAAAATAGGATTTTCAATATTTATTTATTTAATTAATCAAAGTAAGATTATTATTCATGGTAAAATTAGTAAAGGTTCATCTAGGTCAGAGTATCACTTCGACAAAATTTCATGATTTTTCAAATTATATTTTAGTTATTATAATTATTTTCTTATTTTAGTGATTAACTAAATAGAAATATATTTAATTTCAAAAATCACTTTTGACATTTTTACTAAATCTTTCTAAGTCGAGAGAACTTAAGGAAACAAACTTCTTATGTTTTTAATTTTTATTTTACTTTATAACATTATTTTAATGGAAAATTAAGGAAAATATATTTTTGCATTTAAAAATACATAATTAAATTAGAAAAATTAGGAAAAATATTTTAAAGGGTCCCAAGTGATTAGGGAACAATTAGAAACAATTTGTTATATTTTCATATTTTTTGTAATTTTTATTATTTTTAATTATTTTTAATTAAAAAGTAGCTAAAAATGGAACTATTTATTTTAAAATAATTTTTATTTTTTCTATTTTCTCCCGATCATAAGGAACTCAAGAAATCATTTTTCATAATTTTCCTATTTATAGTTTTTTATTATAATTATTTTAACTCAAAAATGTCATTTTATTTGAAAAATTGACTTTAGTGTTCAAATGAACTCAAATGGGTTTCAAATTTTTACAATGAGTTAAAGTAGTCATTATTTACAGTGTGGAATAAATTTTGTTAGTTTTTGGATAATATTATATTTATTTAATTTTCTTATAAATTTTAAACCCTTAATTAGCTAGAAAGTTATGCACATTCATTTAAATACATTATATATTTTTCTATAGTTCTATGACCACAGAAAACCTACCAAAACAAATCTTTTTTTATTATTAATATTTTAATTTATATAACTAATTTAGTAAAAAAATCAATAGACTTGAAAATTAGGGTTTCAGAGCTAGGGGTGTCCGCTCACATTGGAAAAATCAAGAGACATCCTCACTATCATGAGAAACCAACCCCTAATGTTTCAAGCCATGGTGATTAATATTTAATTAAATAAAATTAAAATATTTCAGAGGCTATTTAATTAATTAAAACTCAAAGAAATATCAAATATTTTTTATTTTTTTCTACATTATTTTCCTTAGTTTAATGAACAAGAGGGTATTTTTATTTTTATTTTTTTATGATTTTCCTACACTAAGTTATGAATTTTTGAAGTTTCTGAATTTAAGAAAATAAAAAATAACCATAATTTTCTACTTATCCACATGATGCTGACTTGAGCCTCAGCGGCTCTGAAAGACCACGCGACACACTCCCATTTGACATCGCCTTCAGCGTTAGCTGCCATGCGGGTTGCATTTTATGAACCATCTCCTCGTCTGACTCCTCCTCCATCTTTGGATCGATAAATTCTGAATGGATGACATCCGTTTATCATCCCCATCTGTTCTAGTCGAAACTCGTCCACACTAAAATTCCTTGATCTCGCTCGTTACTCAACCAAATCACTCATGATTTGTTCCTACAACCTCATCTAGTTGAGACGAACACATCTATATAGCTATATATATTTGAAACTAACAATCTGTTCATAATTAATGAAATTGAGAATCATTTTAGGGGTTTTGATCTATACCTTAGCCCATGAAATGAGCCATTGATTGAGTTGGTTGTAGAAGTTTGTTGTGACTCTACCAAGTTCCTCTAAGCACCAATTTGAGCTGAGGTTGAGTCTACGCAAGAGTTCGATCAAGGGGTGATGCAACCTTGGTCAAGAAGTGGGTTAGAGTTCTCAATAGAGGTGGGTTTTTATGGGGAACTTCCTCATTTAGTCTAAGGAAGCTTTTGGGTGGTTTAATTTCAGTTTTGGTGGAGTTTTATAGAGTGAAAGAAAAAGCACTAGATTTTGAACTCAAAATTGATCTCTGACAGTGGGTTTCAATGAGGGAAAATGGTTGGATTGATCATAGGAAGACTTAGGGCATTTGGAAGTTTAAATATAAGTGGAGCTAGGGCTTAATTGGTCAAGCCACGAGGTGGAGAAAGGATCTTAGGTAGAGGGTTGAGCCGTACCAATGACTAATGGAGGGTGAGCCACATTGGATGGGTGTAATGAGGTTCAAACCAAGGGGGAGGCTCTCTCAATTTTGGGTTTTCTAGCTAGTAGGCCAACCGACCAGGCCATGGGAGGTAGCTAGCTGGCTCAGGATCCAAGGAGGAAGTTAATGGTGATTAAGATGGGAGTTGAATCACTTTAGCTCAAGCTTAGGTCACTTCAGCAAAAATGGGAAGGAATCCCATAAACCATGGGGCCCTTGGTCCATGGCAACTTTGGGGTGGGCTAAGAGCATTTAGATTGGTTTTTAGGTTCCAATTGGTAACTAAGGTGGTCCAAGATGGGTTAAAACATGTGGCTCTAAGTGGGTTTAAGGTTTGGGTTCAAAATTAGGCATTTGGCTTGGACTTGGGCTTAGGCTTAGCTAGAGCTTAGTTCTAGCCCAATTGAATGGTCAATTTGCTATAGTAAGTTCTCACAAGGCATTTAGGAATCAACTGTGTTGAACATTGAGGAGTTATGAAGTTCAATTTGGAGGAATTTGGACTTTGGGGCAAAATTGGGGATTTTGCTTTAAGTTGGATTTTGGCTAGGCTTGAGGCTTGGTAAAGGCAAATTTAAGATTCCATTTGTTATATAGGGATGTCATGAAGATTTTAGAATAAAATATTGAGAAAATTAAATAGGTTAGGGGGGTTTAATTTGGTGAAATTTGAAGACATGGTTAAATTGGGGGTTAAAATTGGACTTGAAATTCGAGTCTAAAATTGGGCTAAATAGACCGTAAAATTGGTTTCAACTGGGTTTTAACATTATGAAATTGAGTTTAGATTTGAAATTGGGGAATTTTAAAATCAATTTGGTGGAAATTGGGGGTGATTTGGGGTAATTGGGCCTTATAGAGCCAAATTGTAATTTTGGTCAAAATTGTCAAATTGGAGTCCATGAGTGGTCAAGATTGGTTTTTGAAGTGTTTGGAAAGATTTTTGAGGTTTTGAAATTTTTGGGGCCATGAGGGGCATTTGGGTAATTTTGGCAAATTTTGTGGTGTTTTGGGAATTTTGAAAATTTTGGGGAGTTTTGCAAAATTTGAGTGGTTTAAAAGGGTTTAGGACTATTTTTGGACAAGATTGGATAACTTGGGTAATTTATGAAAAATTGGGGTCTCAAGGGCATTTTGGTAATTTTCAGAAAGTTTGGGGGCAAAAGGCCAAAATTGGATAATTAGGTATCAATAGGATGCTAATGATAAAATTACCTCTTTTGAGCCATAATACTACGGGAACTCCCATCTTGGATCCTCCATGTGTTGGTCTTAGTCTAACCCTAGCCTAGAGCAAAGGGTTTGGGGGACCATTTACATGCATTTCCAAAAGAGTAGGGGAAGAGTTTAAGCATGTGGAGGTTATGGTTTAGGCCAAAAGTGGAAGTATGTGTGTTCAGGACCATGACCACACCACCCAAGGTTAGCCCTAAGGAAAAATAGTCTTATGGGGACTTATCTTGAGCTCCTACATATTGGCTCCACCTACTAAATGCTAGAGGTTAGAACCAACATGTGGAACTACAAGAGAGCAACGAGGCATTTGGAATTTGTAATGTTGATGGTTCCTTTACTAATCTTCTTGGAATAGTCAACAGGAAAGTCATATGGCTGGATCCTAGGCTTCTAAGGAAGAGACTAGACCTCAACCAAAAGTAATGTCAACCAAGTCATGAAGAGGATTATACGTGAGTATTCGCTAAGAAATATTTAAAATTTAAGAATTAAAGTATGAAGCAGTTAAAGTGGTTGGTAGAATATGATCCATAAATGGAGCCTCCTACTGTACATATATGGTTTAAATTTCCAAGTTTAAAATTGCACTTATTTAATAATAAAATTCCTTTTTCATTAGTAACTATCTTTGGGCATCCAATGAAAATGGATACCCCCACTTTCAATCTAACTAGGCTTGCCTATGCTCAAAAAGTCATGGTAGAGCAATGACCGCATTAGTGTCTCACTGTTAGATGAATGAATATATAGTGGAGAATTGTTATGTTTTATGCTAAGAGTTTAAAAAACCTCCACTCAATATGTATGAGGAGGATGAAACCAATTCTTATAACAGGGATCGAGCTAGCAAAGAGAGGGATCTTAATGATAATGTGGAAATTGAAACAACAAATTTTGGTGAAACTAATTTTGAGACTCAATTTGATGGGGATTTGAGGTTGGAAGAGGAATCCATATCTACTGGTGAATTGATTCTAACCGAGGAGGGAAGAGCTATTTTAGAGGAGGAGGTGCCTCGTACTTTAGGCCCCTTTGTGCCCGTTGGTGTAGGTGAAAAATCCACTTTTATAAAGAAAGACATTGACACAGCTAGACAGGAACTGGATGGTTTATGACAAAGTCAAAAGAGCAAAAAGAAAAAAAAGGGGCAATTAAGAACTTAAACATTTAGAAGTTAGAAATATCATTGGCTGAGATTTCAATTAGTACTCTGATGGTGACAGAAAAGCCCACCTTCCTAGGTCTTCTACTAGAGGTAAGACTCCTGATTATGCTCGATATTTGATATGGAATATTAGGGGGATTGCAAACCTTAATTCACTTAATAGACTAAAAAAATGAATAAAGGTCAATAATTTGTGCTATTTTGTTGTTTTGGAATCTCTATTTAGGTTTGATGAACTAAAGCTCACTATTTTGTGGAGACAATTCAAATGCATTACAAATGTATCAAACAAGATATGGTTTTTCCTTAAAAGACACTTGGAAGTTAAGGTTGTGGAGAATGAGCAAAAGTTTTTGCATATGTTTGTAGAGATGGAGGATTTCGAAGGTTGTAGACTAACATGATGGAAGCATGTGATTAATCTAAGCCAAAATATAAATCATAATAGGTTGGTTGGTGAGGATTTTAACAAGATAACTTGCTGTGCTGAGAATAATCGAAGGAATCCAGTTAATCCTAAGATTATGACTGATTTATAAAATGCATTAGTTAAGGCTTGTCTATTTAATTTAGGTTACATTGGCCCAAAGTTCACTTGGAGGAGATGGAAGGTCCATGAAAATCTGGATCGAATCTTGGTAAATAATAACTGGTTAAACTATTTCCAAGCTTGTAAGTTGCAACACCTATCAAGTATTTCTCAGCGTACTCCATTTATAATAAACCTTTCTCTTATAAAAAGTCCTAAGAAACATCCATTCAGGTATCTTAACACCAAGAGTAACCATCAGTGACTTCAAGAATTTGTGAAAGAAAATTATTACACTGAGAAGGATGGTAATTATTGGTTCATCTTCCGGAAACTTTACATTAAATTTGTAAAAGCATTTGATAGGTAGAATTAGCAAGTTTTTGGGGATGTTCATGAAAAATTTACACTTACAAAGAAGTAAGTAATGAGAGTAGAAGTTTTAGAGGAAGACTGTGATAATTATTTTGAAGAACTAGCCCAATCTTAATAGAAATTGATGCAAGCAATCAAATGGGAGTAGGACTGCTTAGGAAAAAGGTAGAGGAGGATAATTTCAAAGATGGTAATAGGAATTCAACATATTTTCATTCTTGCATCAATGATAGATGAGGATATAAAATAATAATTAGAATTAAAGATAAAAATGGGAATTAGATTTCAAATTAGGAGGGGAAAATATGTTGTCAACTTTTTCAAAAACTATTCAATGATGGTGAAAGTCACTCTTCTTTCAACATGAAGCTATTGGTTGTATAGAGGGAGACACTTAGAAATCTATTCTTAACTAACATTTCTATAGCTTTGGATATATAGGAGGCTCTTAGTAAGATTAAGGATAATAGGTTTGCTAACCCTGATGGTTTTACTGCACATTTTTATAAAAATTGTTGAGTATAATAGGTCAGGGTGTCACTGCTGTTATTCAAAGCTTCTTTAAGGGAGAAGACCATTGTAGTTAGTTCTTTCCTTTCACAATCATTCTTATCCCAAAAAAATAGTATGAGATCCTCTTGGGACCATTTCACACCTATTTGCCTGACCTTTATCATCTTTAAAATCACAAGCAAGATTATGGTCGCTTGATTACAACCTTTACTAAACGATAGAATCTCCCCCAATCAATCAACCTTCAGAACAAGGAGAGAGAAATTATTGATCAAATTTTGCTAGCTTAAGAGATCATACATGAACTAGATAAAAATGCAAAGGAGGCAATATGGTCTTGAAATTGGATCTCAGGAAGGCCAATGATACAATCAACTAGTCTTTTATCAATTTTGTTCTCTGAAGTTGAGACTTTAATGTGCATTTTAGTCATTTGATCTCCAGATGGCTACGTTGTAATCAATATGTTATGCTGGTTAATGATAATTCTTATGGAAGTTTCACTTCATCCAGAGGCATTGAATAGGAAGTCCCACTATCCCTTATCTTATTTAGCATTGCTTTTGACAACTTTTCTTGAATGATTATTAATTTATAGGTTTCTCTCCCCCACACTCTATTCCATCATAGATCTATAATGGTGATTAGTCATTTAGCTTATGCAGATGATGTGACAATAATTCCTAATGCTTCTAAATCTTCTGTGAGGAAAATTCTTAATGTCGTTGTTAAATTTTAGGAAGTATCAGGAATGACATTCAATAAGTAAAAATTCTAGGTATCACTGAGAAATCTTGTTAAGAACTCTATTAGTTGGATTAACAATCTAACTAGTTTTGCTATATATAAACTCCCTCTTCATTATCTTGGTGTGAATCTCCATAAAGTTTGAGTACAAAAACACAATTTGAGGGTGTCGTTGATAACATTAAAGCTACAATAATGGATTAGAGAAATTCCTTTCTGTCCTTTAGAGGAAGAATCACCATTCTTAAAAGCATGCTAGATTCCATTACTCTCTATGCATTATAAGTACTTAAAATGGGAAAAAGCACAATACACACACTTGAGATGTGTTATAAAAAATTTCTATGTTAAGGTGAAAAAAATAACAGGCATTGGGCTATGTGGAAAAAGATGTGTACACCCACATCAATTGAGGGTTTGGGTTTTCGAGAATTGCTCCAATGTTCAAATATTAATGTTGTAAAACTATGGATTAAATTATAAGTATATATATATATATATATATGTAGATATATATATATATATATATATATATATATATATATATATATGCTCACATCCAAAAATCCCAGCTTTACGATAAATTATCTAAATGATCCAAAATTAAGCCCTCTATGACCTTAATTTTTTTGAACAGGCCTTATGCCTATTGCGTTAAGATAAATGTGGATGAAAGTTACTCCCCCAATGTGTTTTTTATGATGGAATTTTCAGGAAAATTTGGGATAATTCTCTTTTGGTCTTCAGTGCTTTTCAGCCCTTCTACCTTCTACACTCTAACGCTTCTATTGTCTTATCTACTCTCAATGTTGTACCCAGAATGCATTGAGCTAATATTATAATTAAGATGGATTCTATGGTGTTGTAGAAATGTTGTTGCTGCTTGGTTTAACCTCTATGTAAAACTCATCTTATCTTTAAACATATTTCTCTATTAGTCAGGAAATTTAATGTTAAATGATCTTCACTCCCATGGAAGCAAATGTGCCTACTTACAGGCTGACCATGTTTGCTACTACCCATCATGATGTTATTTTTACATATTCTCCTCACTCTAGTTTTCTTACAACATTTCATATTACACATGTAGTATCATGTCTTCTTAAACTACTATGGGATCATACTTCAATTATGTATAACATCCTATAGCTGAAGACATCCACTGAAACTTTCCAACGTGTCTTTCTAGCACCAAACTAGGGTTGACTTTTTATAATATTTCCCAGAAGCAGTTCTCATTTGTAATCATTAGTTATTGATTTTACCCATGTTTCATATTCATTTTAATATTTAAGGATCATAACTCATTCATAAAAGCTTCTCATGATCCTACGGATCCATAAAAATGTTTTTGTTTGTATTTAGAGCAAGAGACCAGGGTTTGAGCTGGTGTAGCCATGTCCAAAAGTGGTTACCCTTTGCTTGAATCAATTTTAATGTTTTAAATTTCTTATTTATATTTAAATGTTATGGGACTATATTTAACTCATTCATGACTTCTCGTAGTCCAACACATCCATTAAAGCTCTTCGACATGCATTTTGGGAATAAAATTGGATTTTAAACTAGCATAGAGATATCCATAACTGGCATGAACATGCCATGACTAGCTTCCCTAGGCATTACCACACCGAGAACTGGCATAATCATGCCAGAAAATAATAAGACTAGTGGCATGGTTTCACCACCGAACAACCTTATTTCAATTTTTTTTCATATTTATTTACTAAATCAAGCTACATGAGGTCAAAATGTTCATGAGAAAGTGTGTGTTAGTGCAATATAAAAGCTCCATTACCCTCCACCTCAAATAATGGTTCATTTTGGGCATGACATATGGATTAAATAGTTTTATATGGCCACTTGCATGAAATATGTCAATGGGAAGGAGGACCATTGTAAATTGGCGTGGGATATTTCCATGGTTGGGATTTAACCACTTTTTGAGTCCTTAAAGAGTTAAGATAGAAGGGAATTAATAATTAATCCTAGAATTTTTTAAGGTTGAGAGCTTGGGGAGGACACTTGGAGAGAGTTCTTGGAGAGAAAGGGAGGAGAAAACTTCTCTTCCTCATCTTTTTTTTTATCTTCCTCTTCCTCCAAATCTTCTTCTTTTTTTTCATCATTTTCTTCTTGCACTTCATATTTTCATTAGGTGAGAGAAAGATAAAGTTACTTTGAGTGGATTTGGAGGATGAGCTCCATTATCTCCCTCACATAAAAATGAGCATAACTAAGCAAACTAAACATCTCAACAATCGTCATGGTGGTGAGAACATTGCTTTTGGTTCTTTTAAATTGAACATTGGAGTAATAACTTTTCTATTCAATGTCATCATCATATGATTTATCCTTTCCAATAAATCCCTCTCTCAGATCATAAAAAGGGACTGAAGAGTAGTGGAAGAAAAAAAAAGTATATATGATGAAAATGGACAAATAAATTTCAAAAGAAACATGGAAAGCTCATGTATGATAATCATCGTGTGATAGGTTGAGAGTAAACATCCAAAAGGAATTGGATTGAAATATCTCAAAACACAATATCCACAAGGAGAATCCCTACATAAGCCAACCATAACCAGAGAACCCAAAATAACATTTTTGTTCTTGGTTCAAGAGCAATCCCAATGAAACATATCCCTTCAATTTATTACATCTTAGGGGATAGCTAAGAATTGTGGTGAAGCAAATTGACCGAATCATGCAAGTATATATGTCAAGTATTATTGCAGTTAAGGAGTACCGTGTATCAATACCATGAGGAAAGTGTTGAAAATTACTTTGGAGGGTAAATCTCTAGTTTGCTATACATTTAAACCTAATTTGTTGTGATAAAAAAGAAGAGATGGTTTTCTATAATCCTACTCAAACTCAAAAGATAAAAAATAATGTCTTTGGAAATGACATAAAACAAAATTAGATTAATCTCCTCATTCTTCATTTTATGTGAGGCTCACACCTCTATGATTTACGTGATGTGGTGGTTTAATGATTTTCCTAGACTTTCCTCTATTTAAAAGTTGTAAACAAGGGTAAAATATCCTCTTGATTCTGATGCCTATGTCAAAAGAAGACTAAAATCCATGAAGTTCAGGCTTCATCAGTCCCTTTGACTTCTCCCTTATTTGTCTAATCTTCTTTCCTTGTTTCAAAACAAAAATAAAATTTGCCTATTGTTATCCTAATTTTATGGTTAACCACTTTGTTCCTTTGCGGAAGGGCAGGTATCACATATCATGGAGTTTGTTAACATTTTAATTTTCCATATTAGAAATAAATGAAACTCTATGGTTAACATAATACGGAAAAGCCTTGATTTCTTAGAAAAATAATATCAGGAATAAAATCATTCAAGGAAATCACAAGAACCAAATACCGTGAAATACAAACAAGTGAAACAAAATTTAGCTACACATGTTAGAAGGAGCGGAGGAAAAATATTCCATCAAAATCATCATTACAAGTCAAAAATGAAAGTAAAAACTTATAAAAAAATTTGTTTCTCCTTCCACAGAAGCTTACTCCTCTCTTATACAATAAAATTCTCAGAATATGTAAGAAACTACAAAGTAAAGGGTAGAAAAACCCCCTTAATACCTCAACCCTAGGAAAGGAAGAGAATTGTAAGGTAAACTTTCCAAAACCCTTTCTTTTTGCTCTCCAGATATTTTCATGTCTCTCCTCTCCTACAATTTGACTAACTTAATGCATGAATTTCATAAGAAAATTTCATCCCAAAATAATTTTCCACTCAGTTGGCTTGGTCATGCCGAAAAGTGGCATGGTTAGGCCAGCCTTCTAAATTGGGTTGTGTGGTCATGTTCGATCCTGACATGGTCATGCTGCCTCATCGAACTTTAGGCATGGTCACACTAGATTGCTGTCAATACCTTGGTGTGGTCACGCCTTTCACATTCACTTTTCTCATTCCAAATTGAACATTTTTAACCTCAATAACCTGCAAAACATCAATAACAACTTTTCTCAAGTGTAAATCTATGATGAATTAGTAATATAATGGTATAATGCATGGTAAGAAGTAGTTGAAATTATGTAAAATTGACTTAGGATAATACCCGCAAACTTATCTCATTACTATCCCTAAAGTAATCTTACAACTTAGTTGCGGCCCCATGAGAAAGATATGTACTCCTATAAGTTTCTAAACTACTTAGTTTGTTTATCAAAGTCAATTAAAGTGTTTAAATATTATTTTGGGTAATTATTCTTAATGATTAATAGCTTGATATTTTTCCTCATTCCCTTCATTCTACCCTAAGGAAATCACAGAGTACAAAAAATGCAGATGTTCAAAATATCTTCACTTAAATGATTTTAAGATAATCTCAATGAAATTTGTCACTTTAGTACAAATTAAAATTTTCTTATAGAGATAACTCTAAAATATTTTCAATAAGTTAATTTTTCTCCTTTGGGTATAAATCTAAAAGAGTTTTAAAAAAGAGGCATGAAAGAGCCATATTACTTAAATTTTACTAGACACCTCCATAGTTCCTTTTTTCCTTAAAATTTATTATGCCAATCTCAAGCTTCTTCGTAGGTATTTTTCTTTTTCTTCTTTTATTTTCTCTTTCTTTTCTTTTTCTTTTTCTTCAATGAATTACTTTATATGGTTGAAAATACTTTTTTATTTAATAATGATGAAGGTTAGTGTTCCTTAAAAGATAAATCACAAAAAATGATTTTTAAATGTCACACCTTTTTATTTTCTACAAACTTAAAAATTATAATAATATTAAATTGGCTAAACCAAAAACTAAAAAAAGATGTTAAAACATCTTCAGTTTGCTTCTCAATATTTTAATTATTTCTTTTTTATTATCCTTTGATTGCCTTAAGTGTAGTTAGAAGTTGTTATTGTTAAGTTCTAAAATTACATTATTTAAACATTGGTTTAATCCTTCCTTAAATGACATTTATCTTATTTTAAGAACTTTTGGTAAGCAAGTTAATAAATAAAAATTCATAGTAGAAGTTACCACATTACCATTTAATGATATATTGAGTTTTGTTAAATACTTTTAGGTTTTTAATAAGGTACAAGTTTTCCACAAACATGATTTTGCTTAAAACATAAGTGACATGCAATAGCTATAAACTAGATAAAAAAAATAAGTGTAAAAAAAAATAAGTACATGCTGGAGTTGTTACATGAATCTTAGAAAATATATTATAAAAATTCAACATGTTTGAAGCATAGTAGCATGTTAACCAAAAAAAAAAATGAAAGGATTTTAGAATGAAAAACTAACCATATAAATAACTCACAACATGTACAATAACATGCAATAGGCAATCAACAGGGTCACATCACACAAAAGTAAACTCAAGCACGCTCTAGCAAACAGGCAACAATGTGGTAGCATATCTAAGAAAACAATTCATGTAAGATAAGCAGAGACACCAACACACATAAACATGGTACAAAACACTCAACAATGTAAGAGTCGTACAAGCCATTGACACAACCTTTCAGACAACACTCCACATACAAGAAGGGCCCAAGCACTTGACTGAGTGTAAGCACATAATAGTTCTAGATTCTCTTATTCACTAAAGGTCTCCTTCATATCATCGTCCTTCAGAACATACAGCTCGAAGGGTGGCACATTTAGAAATGTCAATGATGGGAGCGATCTTTGCATCTCTTAAATTAAATGATGCATGCACGTATAATACTTTTGTTGCTGGATTACAAAATTTTGCATTTGTATGCATATGCCATGAATCCTTAAGTATATATCCTCTAGATGCCTCATCACATCAGTGTTATGTTGCTTTTATTTGTACATTTATTGTCTATTTTTAATGATATTGTGCTTTAATGAAAAGGTATTTTTGATGTTTTTGGTTGTAGGTACACTAAATGGAGTAAATGGAGCCAATGAAGCAAAAGTGGAGAAACTTGGAGTGAAATAAAGCAAAAAGGACAATGTTGATCTGCCTCCTAGGAGCCAAACAATAAAGAGCATGACACCTAGGCGCTAGTGGCAGTTATCTAGAAGATCCATTAAGTTTGGATGAATTTTGAAGAGGTGTTTGAAGAATTTCTTGGTGATTTTGATAGCTCTATTTAAAGAGACTTCTTGAGATTAAAAAAAAAGGCTTTTGGGAGAAAGAAAGGGAGTCTATTGTAGAGAAGTGGATTATTTTTAGAGAGGAGAAAGTCTTGAAGGCTTGTTGCATATTTGGAGGAGAAGAGGAGAAGTGAAAGATATCTTCTTCACTACAGATTCTAAGTAACTTTGGAGTGAAGTGTATGGAGAGTGGGTGATTCAAGGAAACTTTAAGGATTGCTTTGGAAAGAGTTTAAGATAAGTAGTGTACTTTTTTTATTTTACTTTGTCTTGTCTTGTAAGCTTTTATTTATATATAAATCCATGTGTTATTGTTTCTTCCCCATGAGATCTAGGTAGTTTCCTTTCTCTTTCTCCCTGCAACGAGGAATGATTATTTTTTGGAATGTATTTTGGTAGAAGTGCTTTTAAATTCCTTAAATTGTGAGGATTCAAACTCTATGCTTCATTTACTAGTCAATCAGGTCAAATGTTTTGTTAAAACTTATTGTAAAATGAAGTGAACCGTAATGAGATATGTTCCAACTTAGGAAGAATCTCATTTAATTTCATGGATGAGAAAGTAGTCCATGAATTTAATTGCAAATAAATAGAAAATAATTTTTGATTTGCGTAGAGTTAGAGATTTTAGGGCGATAGACTAAAATTCCCAATTTGGTCCAAATGTTTGGAAAATAAAGCAAGATGTTAGCCATCAAGAGATGAGAAGTGGGAACTCTTGGGTGAGAGCTAGTCTCTTCCCAGACTAACTACATGTTTAGGGACCTAACTCTTGATTACCAAATGTTCTTTATACTCTTGACCGAGGATAAAAAAATAAAATTGCTCCTTTTGGCACAATACCTTAGTTATATTTTAAAAATATTTTCCTAAACAAATTTAAACTCATTGCAATGAGGAAGGATGTTTTATACAAATTTGATGTAATCATACATTATTAGTTTAGAGTAGAGGTAACTTTGCAGTTTTAAAACCATTTTAAATAATCTTGCATTTACATTTATATTTGCTTAGGATACTAGCATTCCTTTAATACTACAGGATTAGATATTTCTCAAAAGCTTGCAATCATTTCCTAAAAATGTTTTTCTACAGTTAATAGTAGGTTTTATTAAATCAATTTTATAAGAGTTTTGGCATTTCTCCGTGGGATCGACACTGGGGTTTTTAAAGAAAATCTTCTATTATTTTAAACGATACATGTACTTGCATAGTACCCTTAGTGCGTAAATTCTTTTTATCATATTTATATAATATTTAATTTTTCACACTAGCCGCTAAATAAAAATTAGGTCAAGCTTTTGGTCGTATCATGAAAATTAAATAATTGATAACTACGGATCGGGTTAAGTTTTTGGCACCGTTACCGAGGAGACTTAACAAAAAACCTTTTTGACTTAGTAAAATCTTAATTTTCAATTGTTGAAAAATTATAGTGTTGTTTTTATATACATGCATGTATTTAAAAATATATAAAAAAGAAGATATATTTACTACTTTTGTTAGTGTGTTTTGCTTATTTTAATATTTATTTTTAAAAAAGTGTATGAAAAGTGCATGATATGAAGGCTTAGCACATTATGATTTTGAGTACTTTTAATGGCAAATACTATATACAAAAAAATAATAAATGGAAAATACTATATACTAATAAAAACAAATTCATAATTTCTAAGAAATGACAAATACTATACATAGTAATTTAGAAAATCAAGTGGATGAGAATGTACCAAAATCATTAAGAGATTATGCTAACCCTATGGTAGATGAAATTCATCAAAGTATACAAAATCCTACCGTAGAAGCTAAAACATTTGAATTAGAGCCTGTTATCATTTAATTGGTACAAAATAACAAATTTTGGGAACTCCATCTAAAGTTCATAGCTTACAACTTGCAAGTTTTTTAAAACTTTGCTCTACATTTTAGTATAATGGTGTCTCCAATGACGCTGTTAGACTTAGGATTTTTCCTTTTTTCCTTAAAGGATAAAGCTAAAATGTTGTTAAACTCATTAGTACTTGGATCTATTAGAATCTGGAGTGACCTAACATAGAAATTCCTGGCAAAATATTTTCTACCATCAAAGACTGCTAAGCTTAGAAATGATACTACCTCTTTTTGTTAGTTTGTAGAGGAATCAATATACGAGGCTTAATAGCACTTTAAATAATTTTTTAGGAAGTGTCCACACTATTATTTGCCTAATTTTTTGATAACTCAAACATTTTATAATGGGTTAGTAGGACATCTGAGTTCTATTATTGATGCTGCTGCTGGTGGATCATTAATGTGAAAACCTTTTGATGAAGCATATTCTTTAATTTCAGAAATAAATACAAATAATTTTCAATGGCCTTCTAAATGGGTAAATTCTAAAAGAATCACCAATGTTCATGATACTAATGTTATTTCTATGTTAACATCTCAAGTAGCTGCAAATTTAATAAAGTTAGATCAATTGACAATGAATTTATCTCAAACACCTCAAGTGATAGAGGAAAATTCATTTGGACAAATGATTGACTCCAATATTCCTATATTTGAGACTTTGAATATAATGAACAATAAACCTAATAACCCCTATTCTAACTATTACAACCCAGGTTGAAAAAATCACCCCAACTTTAACTGGAATAATAATTCTGGTAGAACTAACTAGCAATGAGGAAACAATGAAGTGAATCCATTAAGAAACTAGAATAGCCAGGGTAGTACTAACTATAGACCAACTTATACTCCTAGATTTAATAGTAATCAACAAATTAAAGAGAATAAGTTGTCTATAAAAGAACTAGTGTTACTAGGGGAAATCAATTACAAATTTAAGGAGAAAAAATTATAAATATGTGAAATTAACTGGGATAAGTTGCTAACGCCCTTAACAATAGGCCTCAAGGAAGTCTTCCTAGTAATACTGAACTTAATCCTAAAGACCAAAACAATAAACAAGTTAAAGCTATCCAATTAAGAAGTGGAACAGAGTTGGGGAGGAGAGTTCAGAAAGATATTGAAGTTAAGAAACAGAGAAAAGAAATTGAAAATTTTGATGAAGATATTCCTCAAGACCTAAAAAAACCTATTTCTCCAATGAAGATCAATTTTGAACAACCACAACCTCCCTTTCCTCAGAGACTTTGACAACAAAAATAGGATGAAAAGTATTCAAAGTTTCTAGAAATATTTGAGTTAACAATTAATATTTCATTTGCTAAAGCGCTGGCACAAATGCTGAGCTATGTGAAGTTTATGAAGGATATTCTTAATAAGAAGAGGAAGTTTACAGATAATGAGACTGTTTCCCTCATTGAGGAGTTTAGCGTAATAATTCAGAAGATTCTCTTCAGATACTAAAAGATCCTAGTAGCTTTACTATATAATATGCAATAGAAGATAGATTTTATGGGAAAAATTTATTTAATTTAGGGGTTAGCATTAAAATTATGCCTCTATCTATTTTTTGTAGGCTAGGATTAGGAGAGATTCTCCCACTTCTATACCTCTTCAATTAGTTGATCGATCAATTACTTATCTGAAGGGGATTATAGAAGATGTGTTAGTAAAGGTGGATAAATTTATCTTCCTGTTGATTTTAATGTATTAGATATTGAGGAAGATAAAGAAATCCCACTCATTTTAAAGAGACCTTTTCTTAATACTGGAAGAGCTATGACAGATGTGCAAAAATGTGAGTTAACCATGAGAGTCAATGATCTAAAATTGACATTTAATATATCAAATTCATTGAAATATCCAACAAAGAAAAGAGAGAATGAATGTTTTTAGAATGGAGCTTTTCAATCAATTGAGTAGCAGTCATTTCAAGTAACATTATGAAGAACATTATGAAGATATTATGAAGATAAATTGGAACAACAAGAAATTAAGATTGAAGAAGATATTGATCGGAAAGATGAAAAGATTAATGAGGATACAAATTATGTTCAAGAAAAATTTGAGTTGTTGAATATGAATGAAATTAGCAAATCTTTTAGTCCTTCAAAGGAAAGACCGCCTGAATAAGAGATGAAAGTTCTACCAATGCATTTAAAGTATGTTTTCTAGGGAACTCATCTAGATTGCCTGTTATAATATCCTCAGACCTAACTAAAGATCAAGAACATAAATTAACGTAAATTTTAAAAATTTATAAAAAAGTGTTTGGATGGATAATAGTTGATATTAAAGGAATCAGTCCTTCAATTTGTATTCACCAAATTTTAATGAAAGAGAATTATACCCCGAGGGTTGATCCTAAAAAATGAGTGAACCCTATAATGATAAAAGTTATTAAGAAACAAATATATAAAGTGGTTAGATGCTAGAATTATTTATCCTATTTAGATAGTGCTTGGGTTAGTCTTATCTACTGTGTTCATAAGAAAGGGGGAGTGACTGTATCTATTCATAAAAAGAATGAATTAATTCTTTCTCGACAAGTAATCGAGCAGTGAATCTGCCTTGATTATTGAAAATTAAATCTCGCCACTAGGAAAGATCACTTTCTTGTACCTTTTCTAGATTAAATTTTAGACAGGCTAGCGGGGCACAAATATTTATGATTTTTGGATGGATATACTGATTATCACCAAATTCCTATAGCTCCTAAGGATTAAGAAATGACCACATTCATGAGTCCTTACGAGACTTTTGCTTTTAGAAGGATGCCTTTTGGATTATGCAATGCACCTGCAACTTGTCAAAGATGTATGACGTCAATTTTATATGATATAATTGAGAAAGTAATATAAGTATTTATGGATGACTTTTCAGTGTTTGGTACTTCATTTGAATCACATTTAAATCATTTAGAATAAGTAAAAAAATGTTGCAAAGAGACAAATCTAGTTCTCAATTGTGAGAAATGCTAATTTATGGTTGCATGAGGAATTTTACTTGGACATAAAATTTTTGAAAATGGTGTGGAAGTATATGTAGAAAAATCATCTCCTCTCACTACACTGAAAGGAATTAGGAGTTTCTTAGGACATGTTGGTTTCTATAGGTGACACATCAAAGATTTTTAAAAATTACTAAACCTTTACTGCCAACCTTTAGAAAAAGATGCCCTAATTTATTTTATTCATATTGCCTAAATTCTTTTGAGTTATTAACAAAAAAATTAATCACCGCTACTATTATTGTTTCACCTGATTACGAAAACCCATTTTAGTTGAAGTGTGATGCAATTGATAATGTTATTGGGACTGTTTTACGACAAAAATATGATACAATTTTTAAAGTAATATATTATTCTAGTAAAACTCTTAAAGAAGCTTAAATTAATTATACTACTACAAAAAAGAGCTATTATCTATAGTATATGTCTTTGATAAATTTAGGTCTTATCTTATTGGAATTAAATCTATAGTTCATACAGATCACTCTATTATTAAATATCTGATGTTGAAGAATAATGCAAAGCCAAGGTTAATTAGATGGTCCTTATGATGCAAGAATTTGATTTTGACGTAGTAAATAGGAAGGGAATTGATAATTATATTGTTGATCATCTATCTGGGCTTGGACTTAAAAATTATGATTACATTGAAAATGAAATTAATGAATACTCCTCTAATGAAAAATTATCTAATGTAATTGAAAGACATGTTCCGTGTATCCTGACATAGTTAATTACATAGTTAGTCAGATTTTACCCTATGGTTTGACATAGCCACAACAAAAGAAATTTAAGCATTATGCAAAGGATCAAATTATTAGAAGATGTGTACCTATGGATAAAACTCAACAAATTATTCAGAAATGTCATGATTCTAATTTTGGGGGACATTTTGGGATTGATAAAACTGCATATAAAATTTACAATATAAATTTTATTTGCCTACAATATTTGTAGATGTTAATACTTATGTGAAAACATGTGATCGATTTCAGAGGGCAGACGATATTTCTAGAAGGAATAAAATGACCCTCAATGTTACGTAGATATTGAAATTTTTTATTTTTGTAGTTTAAAGTTTATGGGACCATTTATACCATCTTTAA